>NC_060254.1:32806031-33113040 GCF_921293095.1 Ischnura elegans | reverse complement strand
AGGCAATAACCATAGCTATTCAAAGAAGACAGAGATTTCTTGGCAAGAGGATGCTTTTTGGGAGGATTCATTGGAAGGAAAACGCCTATGACTTGTGTATCAAAATTTTGAGAGAGTTGAACATTTCAAGCCCCTATATCCTGGCTATCATCTTACTCAGGAACCAATTAACTGAACCTAAATATTTTTTGAACTGATGTCACAGGCTTCACCTTCTACACTTAGGCACTCATTGACAGCTATGCAGTTGGTTTCTAGGTGTACATGAAATCATGGAACCCAGACCCTGTCACATTTAATTGCAATTAACTTTCCAGAATATTCAACCACAACCTTTTCTCCTCAAACAATTCAATACGATACTGAAACCAATGTAGCCAGAAAACTAAGTGGCAATTTTTTACCAACAGAGAACCAAAACACTTGGCAGGAAAAATTTGAGTCCCACACAAAATCAATTTCTACTGAAGCATGGCTGTTTCAATATGGGCTTAGTTAGATAATCTTACTATTCACTGTTATAATTACTATGAATAGAGATTTGTTTCACAAGTAAAAATAAAATTAAAAACGTAACCAATTATTGTTGCTGAAGAAAAGGAACACAAATTGTAATTACTGATGAAATTCATGCAGAAACCTTAAACGATAGGTTTTTACAAGGCATTTGAATAAATATTTTCATGGAAAAATAGAATCAGGAATCTGGTAGAGAAACACATGGACATAATAAAATTTTCGATACCCTTACCATGCCTCATGCTTAAAAATAAGAAGTAGGGTTTTCCTCAGCAGCTTCTAATAGTTGAAAGAAATTATTTTTAACCACAAAAATATTTCCAAACAGACACAACGATAAATACTCAGTATTTTAAAACAATCACCATCAAAAACCTACAATAAAAATATGTACTACAAAATCACAAGATTGTATGAACAATCAGGAGAACAAAAATGGGATTTGAGAATCGAGGAAGAATTGTGGGATATAAATTCCAAATCATGAATTAAAGAATAGTGGAAATGAGGAGAATAAAATTCATCATTTTCATTAAAAAGACTAATACCCTCCACAAATTAAAAATTTGATTACATACATTATTTAATTATGGACTCTTACACAAGATTCTCTAGGAAATATTTTTCATAACTTTTCTAGTCATAGGATGTGATATTTTTAACGATGCATTACAAGATTCAGACTGAAGACTATCATAAATGATGCAACACAAGATATTACATCAATAAACAGTATTTGTAATTTATGAGTTGATTTTTAAATGGTTCATTTAAATGAGAAGTATTGGTTATTAATTGAATATCATTAAGCTCAGTATATGCAAAAATTCTCCTCGTAGATATTAGATAGTTGGTAATACATTGATAGAACACATTCATTCACAATCACTTACAATTATTAAATATTAATTGTTCCGAAGCAAGTAACAAACAACATTATTTCATGTGAACAATGGGTGCATAAGTTAGCATCAAATCTGCCAGTACTAATTGTATTCCAAGTTTGATAACATGAATGAATATATGTTTTTAATATAGGTTAATATACTCCTTCATTTGCCAGTGGATATGAATATACTAACAACTGAGAGTTATAAAAGAACGGAAAATACTCTGAGCATTTGACCAGCTTCTTGGCATTCATCACCACCCACGTCCCTGTTGCACTACTGGCCATGCTAATTCCAATTCCTCTACGCATGCTGTAAAGCATAAATAGGTAGCTATCCTAATAAAGACTACCGAAACACGTGAACCTTTCACACTTAGCATCTTTGTCTCTTTGATCACCCCAAAAAAACATTTCAAACAACCATCCCATGATCATCTTCCAGTAAATATGCCCATTTAATTTCGCTACAATGGTATATGGGAAAAGAAGTTGGCACTTCTGCTGATTGTGTGTTTAGTGACCCCACTTCATGTACCTGATTGGTCCTGGATATAAGGCAGCCTTATTGCCTATCACAGTTTGACCAACTAGTAGCCATAAGAGTACTTCATAATATTTCCAATAAAAATACTGATCCCTATATAAAGATAGAATATGCACATATTCTTGACCAATCGATGACCATTAAGTGGCTCATAAAATAGGAGTAACAATTTCAGCTCCCTGCAGCAAGTTTAAATTTTTCTGTACGAATTAAATGTGAAGGGCAAATGAATAAAAATGTGCATCCCAGAGAGTAAAATACTTTCTCATATGATTTTCACATCCAAATGTAAATAGGTTGAGTATGGAATGTAAAAGTCAAATGGCAATTGAGTAAGTTTTTGAAAATCGATTTTTAAAATATATATCTCAAAGGCACTGGCAGAATTTTGCTCACTTTTTGCTAGAGGGAAACAGTTTTAGAAGTTACAAAAATTACTGAAATCGACAAAACTTTAAAACCCATACTATTATTAAACAAAGACACATTGGTTGGTGGGCTTTACAGTTTCAAAACTTATGATCAGCCATCTAATCCTTTTTTTTCTTCCTAATAATCAAAGGACTAGAGGAAAGGTTGATTTACCTAAGCGTAATCTAAATTTCCATCAACTGTCTTCATTGTCATCAAAGATGAAGATAAAAATGATCATTGCTAATTGAAGTCACCACTCCGATAGTGCCTTAAAAAATTGTAAATTACATATTTGCTATGATGCCTTAAATTGTTGCTATTGAAAAGAACCTTCAAGGCATCGAAGGCAGATTCAAAGGTGACTTTATTGATTGCAAAAATATGCAAAATGCAAAGATTAGTCATAGCATTTTCCAGATTTACACACACAAAAGGGATGAAAAGTTCCCTAGGATGAAAAGAATATTTCAGACAAAAATACTAAGTGTGAAAGAACACAAAGAACAAAAAATCATGGATGGAATTCCAAAATTTCATTCCATCTGCGACAAATTCCTAATAATTGAACCACATTCTGCACTTCATTGTATGATATATTTAACCACAGGCAGCTTCTTAAAATTGTGGTTTTGATAAACTTTTTTAGGTGAACCACTACAGAGGAAACATTTCAACCCTAATGCTCCTGGAAATTCAAAAAATGTTATAATTAATTCAGCCCTTACGCCCAAATTTTAAAATACCCAACCAATATGCTTTGAATTCTCATCAAATTTAGAGCTGCCATTTTAATAGCAATGCAAATGTGTAGCTAAACAAATAAAAAAGGCAAAAAATTCAAGGAACTATTTTTCAAGCACTAAGCAGAGGCATATCTAAAATTCTTCCAAATTTAAACTAAACAAAACAAATGACAAATATTAAAGTTTAATGGGCCAAAATGATTCAAACATAATTTTGGTAAGAAAATGACTACTAATTTCTTTACTCAGATCCACCCAACTCAAATGGCAGCACTAAGGATCCTACTCTACTGCATTTAGAAGCCATCTACAAATTATATCCCCAGCAAAACAGCATGTGTTAGTAAAAAAAATTAACCCCCTCTAAATTATTAACTCTATCGTCTATGACTGAATCTATCGCTTCAACTCTCACTACAATCACGCCTCAACGTCACCTAGGCAGGACCAAATTTACTAGCCCCTTACTTGGGCGCTACATCAGAGCCCTGCTGCATTAATGAACCGCAATTGTGCCAAATAATATTCTGGAGAGTCAACTCGTTTTCCAGCTCCTCGGGATCTTGCTTGCAAGGATGTGGATTCCTCCATTCATACGGTGAAAGCCTACAGAAGAAACACTGATTATAAACATGACACACAATCATTTAGTCCAAACCATCACGTTTGAGTAGGCCCAAAATCCAGCCGCTTAATATGCACATGGAGTAACTGAAATGCAAATTTTGGCAAACAAATTAAATGCACCATTGGTGCGAAACACACTAATGAAAGGGACGCCATATACTAACAGGAAGAGGTAAATTGAGAAAACACCGACAAAACATCAGCAAAATAAAATTATAACACAAATGACATCACGTGACGAACACATATACAAAGGGTACCACATATATTCCAGGGTATAACATATGCTTGGGTGCGAAATGCCAAGACAATGAAATAGATTCAGAAGAAATGTGTGAATAACAAAATTGACAGGCACAACATGTTATGCACAATGACAAGCAGACACAAATTTGAAGTGATAGGTGCAGGGAGTGCACGGGATGGAATGAAAAATGTTGCCCCAGGGGTTATCACACATTGACTTCATTTCTCTCTTACTTTGGCAGGAAATCACAGCCTTGCTGCATGAGGGATCCAATGGCGAACCACATGCAGTTCAAAAGATTGAATTGAGTCTCCAATTCCTCAGGATCTGGATTGCATGGGTGTGGGTTATTCCACTCATAAGGTGTAAGCCTGGAAAGCAAAATGTGTCACGGGAAGGGGCCAAGGAGGATTAGGGAAATAACACATTTAACTTTGGGACTGCAAGGGAACAGCAGCAACTAAAACACTAATATTCGGGTGATAAAATAAACATTAATTACATGAAAAGGATAACTACAAAAATGGATGAAAGTAAAATTAAATTATCACATTCGAAAGAATACATTTACTTTTAACCCATATATTCTCTTTAAGTCGAAATTAGCTGGAAGATGAAAATTAGATCACTGAGACTAAGTGGCGCTTAAAGAGCAAGTATTCCACAGAGAAAAAATTGTTGGCCTTAACTGGGATTTGAACCTAAATCACTGGAATTTGATTGATTTATGCTGAAATCCAGTGATTCATCAATCCAGTGATTGATGAATCACTGGATTTCAGCATCAACTCCTGGTTAAGACAAATGATTTTTCCTCCATGAAATTTTTGCACCCTATTTGCACTTGTAGGAGACTCTGTAAAAGTACACTGCTGGCTATTCCACAAATATTCCTTGAATAATAAACACAAAGTACTAATAATGCATAAAGCCAAAATTTATAAGGAGACTGAATTAACAGTTTCCTCAGTTCTTTCTTAGGTTCTGCAGATAGTACATTATACAATAGAGGGTTAATTTTATAGGAGGCAAAGTGCTTATAAGATTGAATTATGAAAGACTTTTAGAGATCTCTGTCGCTACAAACAATAAAAAACAAAAATTAATACAAAAGGATTTCCTACCATTTTAAGTATTCACCAAGATACCATATTAACAAGACAACATACTTTAATCCACTAATATAAATATAGTTTAAGCTTTTTACCTTAAATACTGTGTGAATCTAAAATATAAAATATTTTATGGGACTTTTATGAACGAATTCAAGGAACTTTCATTGATAATGTGACTTGTACAATTCTTGCAAAACAATTACCCTCACTTTTGCAAAGAGACCCAATGAAATTCTTGAAAATGAAGAAAGGCAGAGGGAAAAAGGGAGGAATGCCTTGTCCCGGTGCTAACTTACCTACCTAACTCGTCTCCAGCCCCTGTGAATTCCGCAACCTATTTCTACTTAAAATTGATTGTTTGAGGTGCAACTTTGTGAAAGAGATTCATTATCAAAATTAAAAAGAAGAACTTTGTGCTTTCACATGAACATTTATTCACACATTTACACGACCATGGTTTCAACTTTAGGCGTCATCATCAGGTGAACTCTACAGAGGTCCATCACATCCTTTTAGCCTTGTATAAAAGGATGTAGACTGCACCTGATGATGACGTCTAGAGTTGAAACCTTGGTCGTGTAAACGTGTGAATAAATATTCATGTGAAAGCACAAAGTTCTTCCTTTAATTATCATTTTAACTATTTCTACTTGTTAGGGGGCATTCATTAATTAATTACGTGAGGTGTTTTTGGCAATTTTTGAACCCCTTCTCCCCTTTGTTGAGATATCATGAGATATGGCTCAACCTCCTCCCCCCATCCCTCTAATCTCACATGAGATTGTTAAAAACAGTGTAATTTCATTACAAATATATTGTTCTATGCTTCATTGCATTGGATTTATTAAAAAAGTAACAGTTGTTTTGATTATTTTTACTCAAGATTAGTTAAGACTATACCCTTTTTCCGAACTGACGGCGGCTGGGTGGAAAATAGCAAGTAGCCAATCAGAAGTGCTGCCCCTTCCACCTCTCCGTTCCCCCCCCATCCCCTTCCCTTTTCCCCTCCATCTGGCCAACCGGTGCTGCCAGCCTTAGGAATAATGGTACTTTCGGGGGCGGTGGAAGATTCTCGGACGACCGCTGAGTGATTCGGTTTGGCAACACTGCTAGCTGGAGAGCAATCTGCACTGCACGGAGTTAGGAGAGAGACTACGGGCTCCTACACACTTTCCTCTGTCGCTCTTCTGTGATTCGCTATAAGAGTGGGTGGGTTTTGAGCACGTTCATGGTCAGCTCGGAAAAAGGGTATAGTATTTAAGTTTACAAAGATCGCAGTCTAGCATCACAGACTTGCAGAAAAAAATTATGTCATACTCGCGAGGACCTCCCCACATGCACATACCTAGCAGGGGGCAGCGGGGGCAACTGCCCCCCCTAGAAGCAAAAATAAAGTTACTATATTTCTCCGAATATAGTCCCCCCCCCCTAACTTTGAGGCTTCAGTTTTGGGAAAAGTTAAGAAAAATGCGTTTGAATATAGTCCCTCCCTTCACTTTTACCACAGGCATTTTTGGAAAAAAAAGGGGGGACTATATTCAGACATATACGGGTTCAAAACAAAAGTTATGAACAAATTTTCCTTTTGAAGAAAACTGATATTAGTATAAGCCATGGAACTAAAATTAAAAAAACATTATTTTTTCAAACAAATAATTATAAGAACTAATAAATTTCTGTCATAATTTCCTTAAAATTTTGGCTTCATTAACGTTTTCTGTGCAAATAAGTTACAACTTGAACAACCACAGCCAGTGTTGCCCCTCCCCCCCCCCCCCCCTAGTTTTGATTCTGGATACGCCCATGCCTCCCCCCCTTCCCCAAAGTCAGATTGGGTGAGAATCAGCTTAATCCCCTCTCCCCTAAACGCCTCACGTACTTAATGAATGCCCCCTTACCATGATGGCACCATGAAGTGGGCATGCCCAATAAACAAGTTCTCCACAGGGCTTTTATCTTCTATTCCTCCTCCCATGCTACATAAGACACCTACACTACTATCCCACCATTTCATTTCCTTAAGCAAAGAATAACTTGCATTACAGAAGGCAATTGCAACCTATAACCCGTCCTTTCAATGGACTGAAAGCAGGCATGCTGACTTACAAAAAATATTGGGGGGACCCAAACCGGGGTTCTTGCCCCGGGAAATTTTATAAGTAATGAGTTTTAAGTTTTTTAAGCATTTTAGAAGGGTCATATGATCAACATTAGAACTCAGGCCCCCATGGAGTAGACGCCACTGGCTGAAAGTATTAAAATCCCAATACTTTAATCAAGTACACATCAGTAATGCAAGCAAAAAAAACAGTCTAGCATGACTAATCCAGCTTTCACAGTAAAAGAAGAGCAGAGTAAATGTTGAATGCTCCCAAATAGCAAAGGTTAAACTGTCATGAAAATTAATCTTATCAATTTAATAATAACTTAAGAGCTCAATACCATTGTATTTCTCATATGCATGATTTATAAAATAAAAGAACTGGTACATTATAGGCATATAAGATAGATGTAACAAGTCTTTAGAATGTGGGGCTTCTTCCCTTCTGGGGGAGGAATGAGGAGAGGTGATTTCCATAGACATACTTTCGTGAGAATAATTACAAAATATTTCATGGTTATTCTAAAATGGCTCAGTAAAGAATACTCCCTGATGAAAGAATAGAGTATTCAATACAATTCCAACAGCATTTACTAAAAGGAATTACATTTTTGACTGAAAAATAAATATCAAAACAATATTCTTCCACAATTTTGAACATTTGATACATAGTTACACTTTTCCTTCATTTGCTTACCCAGACGGCACAGAACCCTCCGTATCTAATTCGTATTCAGATAGTATCCATTGACTACTGCTCCGTCGCTTTTCGCGACGGAGCAGTAGTCAATGGATACTATCTGCATACGAATTAGATACGGAGGATTCTGTGCTGTCTGGGTAACTGTAACCCCAAAATATTTTCATCAAATAAACCATTTGTCTCTCTCCATTTATGGGATCACATGACAAGTTGATAATGATCTACATATTTATATCAAAGTTATGCACACATTTTGGCTCCAAAATAATCTAATATGCATACAATGAGAAGTAGGTAAACATTACAACAGAAATGTCGCAAGAATTATCTAATATTTTGGAGATCTAAGAAAGAATTGTTGATACGAATTTCACAGAACATTAAACTAGCATTCTTGTCTATAAGGGAGACCAATTTTCCATTTGTTTCACAGGATGGTAGGCATAACATATGCATATGGGGTAACCAGATGACAAAAGACAAAAATAAACAGCACCACATGGAAAAGAAGGACATGAGGAAAAGAAGCAGGACACAAGAAGATTAGCTATGATTCGATGATTTGCTTTAATAAAAATTTCTTGGCTAACAGATTAAAAATATTTCTCAGTAGATCTAATTATTTTGGCAATCGTAGATTGTTTAACTGATAATAATAAATTAATTCAACTGCATTAGGCAAGATGTCACTGAATAAAATCTAACAGTAAAAAATATAGAACTTGGTAGAGCCAACAATTTTACTTAATTTTGATATATATCATTGCCTCCATGTCAGCCTCAGAGTGACTAAATAGGTTATTGTGGTGATGATGCTGAGGCAATGAAACGTTAAAATAAAAAATATGGACTGTACCACCAATATTTTATTCTTAACTATATGATAATTATAAAATTCCAAACAAGAATCCAGCTTGAAATTGTAAGTGACCATGATAAGACCATTTAATCAAAGTAATGCCTTCTTTTCCACTTCAAAATCCTGAGGTGAATTAGGAGAAAATAGTCCATCAACCTTTGACTATGTTGGAAAGAGCCAGTAATCTAGTTAACTTGATGATGAAAGACAACAGTGTCATATGACAGGTTATGAATTACCTCCAGCCGAGGAGACATCTAGCAGTCATCACAGAATTAAAAAAATAAGTATCAAATTTCCAAGTAAGTACCCATAGTACTGAAGTCAGTGAGGCAATGACAATTGGGACAATCTCTTCCACTGGAGGTAGTTCATAACTGTTGCATGAGATTGCTGCCTTTTGTCATCAAGTTAACTCAAAATCAAGTTAACTTGATTATTAGGATTTTTGAAAAAGGTCATTGACTTGTTTTGACTAGAGAAGTAACCAGATGTTTTGAAAAGTTCTAAGGGAAAATCTAGAGATAAACTAGCATTGAAATACTTGCATGAAGTCTCACTGAAAAACACAAATTTTAGTGGATAAATTAAAGATAACCCAAATAAGAGGATATTTTCTGATTCATTGCTAAGTCCCCCTGTTATCTGATGTAGAAGTCAAAAGGAAGAGATGCCACCATTAAACTGCTATGTTGGATATATATGTATAACAGAACTTCATTTAAATACAATGAATGCCCTTGGATAACATAAGGCAACTAACAACTTAAACTCTCAAATTCTATATTCCAAGGGCCGATTGTATTTTTCATTCAAGCATGACTTTTATAGCAGAATCTGTAAAGAACATATCAAATACCCCAGACGGCACAGAATCCTCCGTATCTAATTCGTATGCAGATAGTATCCATTGACAAAAAGCGATGGCGCGGTAGTCAATGGATACTATCTGCATACGAATTAGATACGGAGGATTCTGTGCCGTCTGAGACATCATTGAATGTATATGGTAGCCTGGCTTATAAAAAATTACTTCACCTGCTATCTCAAGAAAAACACCAGGGTTAAAGGAATTTCTATAGATAAAGGCAACACCCCAAAAATAAATAAGCTTGTCATCAAAACATGGTTTTATGCAATAATTCAAAGCTCACAGAGAACAAGAATTTTCCTCCTTTAACAGGTTATAACGAAGGTAAAATTTTTCACAAGTTTTATGATTTGAGCATTTATTTTCTACTATATTGTTGCCTAGGGAGCACGTACAAGGAGTCGGAATGTGGGACCTGAAAACAAGCCCTTTGCTCTGACAGCAAACAAGAAATTTGCATAAGAAGTGTTACTCATGGCAAAAGACTTAAGACAGTTCTACTCATGTCTCGTGCTGCATTACAAATCATTTAATGCAGACCAACATTCATTGAGTTATTCTCATATTTCAGATTGAACTTGCATTGAGGCCTTAATGTACCTTGCCAAAACAGCCATAGGATATATGCTCTCCAGCCAATATTTATAAAAGAACAAAAAATATGCACCAAAACTGTGAAGCACTTGTAATAGGAATGCTACCATGAAAAATGTGGAGCAAAACATGTAATATTAAGCACACTGACTCCAATGATGGAGGGAAAGTTCCTGATACCTTATGCTTCATTTCCATTGTGAGTATTGCTACCCAAACACATAATTAGGTTTTTACTGAGTTGCATTCACATTATTCGGGTGACTTGCTTAAGTTACCACCACAGATAACTTACGTAGTTAGGTCAAAGCAAACAAAATGTTGTCAGCAAAGTTGTTTTACACGTTTTTCATTGTAGCAAATTGCGGGGAGAGTTATTCCAAAAGAAAAGTTAAAAGTGAATATGGGGCATTAGTTTGATGCATTCCGATCAAACATATACACTGTCACTGCATTACTACCATTGATAAAAGGAAAAAAACAAATTCAAAATCTAGGGCAAAAGGAGTTAGGCTGTTTATATAATCTTGCCCACGAGCACCCAATTCCAACTAATAGCGGCAAGTGACAAATCTAATAAATGGTGGCGGAAGAATGCCCAGGACTGTAGTTCATTCACTCATTGCCTAAGTGGTGCTGAGTTCGCAAATTTCCTAGCCCCTTGCGACCTTATCGCGACATGAAGGGAATGGGTGTCCCTTATCCTTCCTATTTGGAGTTCCGACTCCTCATACAGGCTCGAACAGCACATTTAAAAAATCATATCCATATAAATAAATACTTTTTTTGCAAAACATATAAAATAAAAGGACTAATGTTATCACTTGATTTTAATTAATTAATTATGAAAACTTAATGATATTTCTTACCTTGCCAAAACAAATAGAACAACAGATACTCCTAGATAGGCAGTGGCCATATAAATCCAAACATCAACTGATAGTGGTGAAAGAAATGAGAATAAATTTGGAGGCTGCTTCACAGGTTTGCTGTAGAGGATACTGATACCTTTTGCCATGGACATGAAAAAGAAATCATAGATTTAAATGATGAGCTCAGTGGACCCTGATACTACAAATTTTAATAAAAAGCTCTAAAATTGCTGATATTGAGAAATAGAAAATTATAATTAAAAAAATATTGTGGAAGGTTACTCGGGATTTCCACTGGGTCAGGTTCTCCAACTCCATCTCAGCCGACATTTTGATGAATGAGTTGTGCATCGAAATGTAGGCCGAGATGGAGTTGGAGAACCTGTCCCAGTGGAAATCCCGAGTAACCTTCCACAATTCTAAACGCCGGGAAACCTGCGATCATTCTTAAGAATTTATGATACTCACCAAGATTCATGAATGGCATGGTGAAATCTACAGCTTGTTCCCGTGAGTATGTTATGGTAAGATCACAGATGGCCAGGTCAGCTTTCTGAAGAAAAAGTTGAGGAGTAAACACAGATGTGTATGCAAATTCTATGACCAAACATAGGGAATCAGAAGTATGAAGTGAATGTTATTAGAGTTTCTGATTTCTAGTTATACATATCGCTGTCATGTGATCATATGCTACAAAAAACACTTAGTCCCTTTAGCATGCATAAATTGAGCAAATGTAATCACTGGTTCAATAAAAATAAATTAAATCCAAACAATTCATGTGCCTACCTTTTCAAGAAGTTGCTTTACAAGGCCATCCCATTTCTTAGTTTTTGGGTCCAAAGATCCATAACGCCCATCTGGTACCAATTCAAACACATATTTAAAGCCAAGAATTTTTGAAACTTCATCAATTAAATCCATAGAATAACCCTCATATCTCTCATTCCCAGTGTATGCACCCTTAGGTTCACGCTCCATTAGAAATGGTGCACCCTGTGGAAAAAGAATTGGATGTATCAAAAAAATCACATATCAGTTTTGCATCAGTCTAATTTTCATTTAAATTCAGTTTTAAACCAATAAATTATGTATCCTAGTACAAGACATCAGCAACTGCCCAACATTTGATCAGATGTTCTTCAGACTATTTGTAAAAATTTTAAATATATAAATGCAGCCATGTACAATATTAATATATAGGTAAAATGAAACCTTACCAATCTTGAGGACACAACAAAAGTCTTATTTTGTAAACTTTCAGAGATGATTGACAGCTTCTCATCTTCTGTCCGTGTATAATTTATCCCAGTGCGATAATCCCACAAGCCAGTTTTCACAAAACCATTTCTATCTAATTCAATGATATCGAGAGGAAAATCAACACGTCTGCCATCAACATCAAAGCGAACATACCCAGTCAGTCCAGACAGCTCCATCTGAAAAAATAGATAGCTGAATTAAATAAAACATATGACACACACACTATAAATGAGGGTTATCCCAAAAGAAAGCTCTCCAATTTTTTTAGAAATAGAAAAAACTATTTATTTTTCATCATATGTACATCATTTTAAACATTGATAAATTATCAATTTTTCTACATATATAATTGTCATTTCGGTGGATGCATTTTTGTTAACGCTGTGACAGTTTTTGCATGCCCATGTCATACCAGCTTGCCGCCATGTTTAACTTTATCTTTGCTAAGCATTTGTGGCACCCGTCTTGCACTCACCTTCCAATATTGCCACTCCTCCATTAAAAACCTATGGATGGAGCTCGTGATAGATTTTCAACCACCCACCCATTAATCCTGACTTGGCCCACAGCGACTTTTCCCTGTTCCCTAAGTTGAAAGAGCATTTGGTCGGAAGGTGATTCTGCTCCGACGAAGAGGTTACAGATGAAGTTCAACGTGGCGAAGAGCTGGTGCACCATGGGCATACAAAAACTGTCACAGCGTTTACAAAAATACATCCTCTGAAATGGCAATTATGTAGAAAAGTATATAATTGATCAATCTTTAAAATGATGTTCATGTCATAGAAAACAAATATGTACCTACTTATTTTCTATTTCTAAAAAAATTGGAGACCTTACTTTTGGGATTACCGTCATAACTGTAGAAACAAACAAATACAACCACAATTAAAAATAATTAACTTTCTCTCCCTCTTTATTAGCCCAGGGGTCTCCAAAATACGGCCTGCGGGCCGGATCCGGCCGGCAGAGGGCTTTTATCTGGCCCACGCACTCGTTTCAAGTAGCACGCAATTCTCGCTCATTTAACTCTGTGAGACGCCGCAGCATTGCAGCCCTGTACTGCACATCAAAGTTGCCTTCAAATGTTTGTAAATAAGAAATATGCCACCGGCTATTTCAGTAAATGTTGGTATCGAATACTTCAGTCATCCGCAAATTTGCTATCCGGCCTGCAGGGCGATTCGGAACTTGGAATGTGGCCCTCGTGGCCTAGTAAATTTTAGACCCCTGTATTAACCTATAAAATAATTTAAAATTCTCTAGCACTCAAAACCTTCACTCACTCACTCACGCACTCTTCTCAGGGATTCAACTCACTCCTTGCCATTACTTCAGGTGTACCACACATTAAGATGAATTTACAGAGCATGTGACTTGCATATTTCACTTACAAATTTCATGTAGTTGATAAGCTTGTAACCAGGCTCCCACTTTCCAGGATCATCACAGGACAGATGAGTAGTATTTATTGGGGAACTTCGATTCATTTCAACAAAAGCACGAGCAAAAAGTCGGACTGCATCATACATCAAGGCTGTTTCAGTCTTAAGTCATCAAATGGAATATAAAAAACAGGTTAACACAACAGAAACATTGGTTTTCAGATAAACGATTCCATAAATCAAAAACCAAACTTAAAGGTGACATTTACTTTGACAGTATTTGCAGTTATGTTAATGCGTCTTCCAGATCTCATTTCTCCAAACTGCCAGTCGTTTACAGCATTCTGAATACTTTTACTCTGTGGATCAACCATTCGAAAGCCAGTAATATTTGTGCGGCCAAAACGAAATTCCTCCATATCTACAGTGTGGAGATCCTGAAAAAGAAGATGAAGAAATATGTATCCATGTATTACCACTAAGCTATATTTAAAAACCAATCAAGAGCTACTTAGGGCATATCATGACCTGAATTTTAATTATAATTCCCGACTTTTGAACGAGATGATTCAGCCAGTAGGCCCTTCAGCTGAAGCAGTTGATCAAGCACCAATAGCTATTCTGCTCAAAAATCTCAAAGAGGACAAATACACCAATTGGGCACTTAACCAACGAAGGGAATGGTGACCTGAACATACGCGTTTTATGGCACAGTTAATGGTAATGGCATCTTAGGGGTAACTTTGTGGCAGCAAGTTCTGTATACAGCAATGGTGTGCTCTCATAGAAAAATGTAGGTTATTTTAAAACATTATTCATTTTCTTACGTAGGAAAATTTCAAATGCCATCTTAACACATCATTTGTAGTGAAATGTTGAGAGGACAAGGTTGTGCACTGCTGACAGGAATACAAAGTCACATAGAAGCAGAATAGTACCCAATGTCTTACGCCTAGGGACAAACTTGAAACAGAAGAATATTTTCCCATTGCTATGACTAATTCTATAGTTTCTATTCTATTTCAATTCTATGATATTAGTTCTTAGATATAAGTAAGCAGATACATTAATCAGAAAATAATTAATTCTTTCACAAGAAATGTGGCTAAAATTCCTAACAACTCCGTAAGTGTCCCATGATTAAGCCCATGGTTGCACTTCATCTGATTTTACATGGCCATGTACAGTAGGGCGGATCGCAAAAATCGATTTTTTTCAAATCCATCTGGCCCAATGATAAAAAGTTGTGGGACCGATCAAAAATAAGGCCTGAAAAATTTGAGACCTGTACGTGAACCCCTGACCCTCGCTCAAATGCGATTTAGGGGGGGAGGGTCAAAATTCGAAAAATATAATATTTTATGGTCATTCCCTATAGATTTTGCCGAGTTACTGCCCTTCTAGGGCAAATATTTCGTGCATTTTGACGTATCTGCCACCGTTTAGCCACAAAATGCCGAATTTGAGTCCGCGAAGAAAATATTCCAACGCCCACGCAGCGTCGCGGATACCAGAGCCGCAGACCGATCCCTTCCCCTCCACGCTCGCTTCTCCCCCTCCCACGCCTCTAACACAGCAAAATTCATCCCGCGCATGCTGCTAGGAGGTCGTTTATCTTTGATAATATAAATCAGAAGATGGTAGAAGGTAAAAAACGATGCGTAGTGAGACGACTTGTCCCTTATTTGGCGCCTCCTCGGCGTTAAACAAATCGATGTTACCAACTTTTAGAGAAGTGATGAAATAATTTTACACCTGCGCACGCAGGAAAGGAGACTACGGTCTATGAAGACGCCTCTCGAGTGGCTATGAAGGTTTGGGAACTTAGGTTATGCACTTCTATTCCATTATGAATGTGACTCAATGGATGAATAAGAGTGAAGGCCGCTGGCGTACCCTCCCTGCTCCCCTCTCGAACGCCCCAGATGCAGCAAAATTCACACCAAGTGCGTCTTTCTTCGTTAGTCTTACTAATATTTGATGTATCAGCATCGTCCTGTGAGGAACAATCACGAAGGAATTATTCAATTACCTGCTTTCCAGTCTGTATTTCTTATGTAAGTGTCATTCCTCGTCTTTTGCTGCTGTCAACAAAGTTTTGGTAAATTCTTTCGCGAATCTCTCGTCCGTATGTATAATAAAAGGAATATTGAAATTTAAATTTGAACTTTCATCAATAGATTTTTAAATTCCACAGCGCTAAGCTCAGATATAGCCGAAGGAACCGGAGTCTCTCTCCAATATATCACCAGCGGGTAGTACTTTACGTCGATATTAAAATCCAGCAATAAAAGAAAAATCTCGGATTGGTCGCCAAACGCATCCTTGCAGAAACGCATATTGGGTCCCTAGATTACCCTCCCAACATTTATGTCGCAAATCCAAGTCAACATAGTGCAATTAGCAAATAGACCACTGTAAGGGATGAAATACGGATTTAATGCTTTCCCGACGAATGATGTGGGTAAACTCTTTTCGGGTTTCAACAAAATTTATCTCTTAGGATGAGCCCCCAGTTGGAGCTTGAAATGTTGGCTATTATGGAAAAATTAACCCGGTGGGAATCCCGAGAAGAGTCTACCCACACTGCAAGGGATGTTGGAATTATGCTTATTGCAAAGGGATGATGCCTCCTTTTTGGGCGGTATTCGCTTGGTAACATCATAATCAAATCCTTTTTAATTCTGTGTATCTAATTTTCACTCGGAAAGGAATCGATAATCGCTGATTTTATAACTTTTGCTAATCCTCCGACGGGGGAGGCAAACCTCCAAAAGTGGGACCCTGTTTCTTCAACTAACACCACACATTCCCCTATAAACTTGTATTGATAAGTCCTCTTCCCTTTTATCATCAGACAAGGGCATAGTCTTTCATTGCAATAAAATGAGGCCCTTTGATGACACCTCTCTTTTCTTATTCACAGTAATTAGCATCTTTTTCTGTCTACATAAGTAATTCTGGTACACTAGCTTTGATATATCTAACGAAGTTATGACTATTGTGTCAGCTAAAGTTGCGGGAACGATCATTGCTGTTGCTTGGTTCTTGCATATACCTCTATCACAGTTGGCAGACGAAGAAGTTCCAATTTGAGGTTATAGTCCTTTATGTTTATTTCATGAGGAAATTAGAGATACAATTCGGCTAATTTCTCGCCATGTTAATTTTGTTCGGATGAATTGATGAAGAAAATTTTTGATACTATTTTCCCGTGCAAGAATTGACGATGATGACTCAACGCTCTCCAACGATTCCCTTTTTTCCTCAGTTGTCGAGTTTCGTTAGGTTGTCTCTCAAAATACTTCTCACTGGGGGAACCTTATGCTCCTCCATGCACTTACACGCAAAAATATCGCATAATTTAAAATGTTCCTTTAAAATTGTTTGAGTCTTATACTTCAATAAAACCCTACTTTTGGCCTATTACGATTTTCCGTAAGTTTTAGTACTTCCTGTGGTACCGCTAAATCCATTGAGTCACATTCATAATGGAATAGAAGTGCATAACCTAAGTTCCCAAACCTTCATAGCCACTCGAGAGGCGTCTTCATAGACCGTAGTCTCCTTTCCTGCGTGCGCAGGCGTAAAATTATTTCATCACTTCTCTAAAAGTTGGTAACATCGATTTGTTTAACGCCGAGGAGGCGCCAAATAAGGGACAAGTCGTCTCACTACGCATCGTTTTTTACCTTCTACCATCTTCTGATTTATGTTATCAAAGATAAACGACCTCCTAGCAGCATGCGCGGGATGAATTTTGCTGTGTTAGAGGCGTGGGAGGGGGAGAAGCGAGCGTGGAGGGGAAGGGATCGGTCTGCGGCTCTGGTATCCGCGACGCTGCGTGGGCGTTGGAATATTTTCTTCGCGGACTCAAATTCGGCATTTTGTGGCTAAACGGTGGCAGATACGTCAAAATGCACGAAATATTTGCCCTAGAAGGGCAGTAACTCGGCAAAATCTATAGGGAATGACCATAAAATATTATATTTTTCGAATTTTGACCCTCCCCCCCTAAATCGCATTTGAGCGAGGGTCAGGGGTTCACGTACAGGTCTCAAATTTTTCAGGCCTTATTTTTGATCGGTCCCACAACTTTTTATCATTGGGCCAGATGGATTTGAAAAAAATCGATTTTTGCGATCCGCCCTAATGTACAGTCCTTGGCACAAAACCTCTAACAAGAGATGCCAGAATGAGAATATTCACATTTTTTTAAATGTTCACTAGTCTTAGATAAGGCATGATCAAATCACCAATATGCATATTTAACAAATAAATTACACCTACCAGATTAGTAATAACATAGCTTTGGTAGTCCTCCATCATTTTCACTTCCTTTGCTTGAGTCAGGACTTCCAATATCTTTTCAACTGAGCAATCAAGAAGAATATGAGATTCAGATGATGCCTGTATCTGCTTCAACAGGGGCCTGTAAAAATAATCCAATTAAAAAATTTGAAGGAGAAAATACTGTTATTCAATTTTGAGATGGAAAAATTCTTACGCAGATTTTTAAATGCTTTGAAAACTTGATGACTGGGTACAAAGGTAAATGCATTCATTCCTAAAGATCTTTAGAAATATATAGATCACCTCCATCCATTTCTAATCTGGCTTTCTTACCTATGATCATGACCTTCTCCCAGCTGCCTCACAGTAATGGGATATTCTGATGGTCCATGTGATTTTAGAACTTCTTGGAGGCGTACCAGGCCTTCATTTGTTTCATAAATAATGGTGAATGACTTCCATTGCATCTCTTTTAACAGGTCTTTTATGGCCTGCATTCGAGTAAAATTAACATTGATGAATTAGTTCTAATGCAAAAAAAATGGTGTATCTCTCGATTAAACACAAGCTTGTATGCACATTGGGAATCATAGGTATTCAAACATACAATGAAAAATCATTAATTCCACCGCAGCTCAACATGGTTCCAGTAGAAATAGGAATAATCAGCAAAGAGGTAATATCAAACAAAATTTAAACATGTCAGAGTACATTAATTGTTGCATTACCAGTTGAATTTCTCAAAGCAACATGAATAACTTGTCTGTTAACAATGCCCTGTGGAAAAGTGTTTGTTTTTGTACTAAATCACATGCAAATTAAGGACTATTTTAGGGGGCACAATACCATTAAATGATAACCATATTTCCCGTATATGTACTCATTTCATTTAAAATTTATGAGAGTTGGTGAGGTCGTATTCCTCCCTAATGCTCCAGGTCTCATCTCTGCATTCAAAGCTCCATAAGTTTCCGGCCAAGTTGTGCCACAACTGCCCTGTTTCAAAATCTAACTCAAACTTTACATATACTTACTCGTGAATATGACTGTGGATATGGGTGTAGGTTTATAAGACAGCTGCGAGGATGAGGCTTTGGATCCCATCGAGTTTCTAGGTGTGGGATTTCCAGGGTATCACATGTGGACTGCACTATATTAGAAGTCAAACGAGAACTGGGGCCAAATATAGCGGCTACCCCTAGTTGTGTGATGTTGCACACTGAAAATTTTTCAAATAATTTAATTTTCGTCACATTAACAGAATTTTGTTCACAACACATTGATTTAGTAATTACTGTCTCACCAAAGAAGATAATACAAACTTACCACGCTTGGATGTTTGGAAACTATCATACGGAGACACTTTCTCTATAAGTGGTTTTAGCCCACCATGTGGGAAGAGAATACGATCCATATTAATTCTGTCAACTGCATATCGAAAAGCCACTTCCAAATCATGGTCATCAGGACCAAATATTCCACCTGTAACAAGGAGATAACCAAGCTTCCATTGGTAGAGCAAATTTATCACACAAATTACTGCCAAAACCAATAGGGTAGTTTCCTTCATCAAAGAAAACGAAAGGCATTGATTGCGATTCGTTACCCACCATTAGTGTATTCATAATATATATACAAATTATTTGGTTTTAGAAATCCCAGTTTAGACCAATGTTAATGGTCAATTTTAATCTCATTTGAAAAAAGCCAACTGGCACCCATGCGACGCCACTCCACGAGAAGTTACAGGGACCCACATGCTATAAAATCAGGAGTTTTACATCGTCTGAGATTAATGATTCATGCATGAGGCACAGAGCTCAGTGAATCATCTCTTAATAATCACCTATTAAAATTGCCTGTGGTCTGAAAGTTTCCTTCGTTTCATAGTGTGTAAATAATCGTTATTTAAGCCAAGTGCTACCTGCTAGCAGCCTGCACTGTAGCGGCACTCGTAGCCTCACACCAAGGTGGCCTCACACAACGACAGCCAGAACCAGAATGATGTCACACAGGTTTTTCCCAGCATTCACACTTAGCCGTTGCGTTTTCGCAGGCTTGAAATTTTTCACTATTCATTAAATCGCGAAAAATAGATATTGTCATTCAAAAATCTAAAATCGTGATATACGTACTCTAGGAGTAATCTTTAATCCAATAATCTTTCGATTTAGGTAATTTTAAAAATAGGAAACCACCCTATTGTTTCCAGCCCAAGTGGTAAAATTACAGACCAGCTTAACCCCCTATCATGCCAGCCACATAGGGAAAGAATCCATTCTCCTTAGAAATAGAACATCGAAATAACAAACCTTTCCTTGCCTACATTGCAGAACCAAAACATGAGGGCAAAAGATTTCACTGACCAGAAAACTCCAGGGGCCAAACAGATTCTATGAAAGAGCATATATTTAATGGAGGAGACTGAATGGTCAATTGAGAGCTAGCTAAAGAGGCGAAGGCACTTAAAAGAGAGCCACTACAGTAAACAATAACATCAATGACGACAATACATAGACAGATGCAGAGATTTGGTTGAAACCATTCCCTCCATTTGTGGAAAATGGCTCTATCTAAAGCAGGGGTTCCCAAACTTCTTTGTACCACGCCCCCCCCCCCCCCCCGCTACACATATCAGCTTTCCATTTTGCAATACCCTATTTCCACGGTGCCGTACATACCAACTCCTACTTGTACAAGTACTTGTACTCGTACAAGTATGTGCCTACTTGATACGGTGAGTAGGTAGATTTTTTTTTCACTGTTGAATGCGGTAACGCAGAATGGAAAGATTCAATAATTGTGCGTATGATGAAAATTAAAACAAGTATTACATGAAAAACGAATATAATTACCTGTAACCTTCTTTGATAAAGTATACAACTTTATTGAAACTTTACAAAAACAATTATGAAAACTTAGAAAGACTATTTCGAAGATCTGAGGAAATTATTTTTGTAATTTTTTTATTTATTTCATTTGGGTGTCACGCCCCCTCTGGAATTTCTCCACGCCCCCCCAGGGGGGCGCGCCCCCCAGTTTGGGAACCCCTGATCTAAAGTATAAAGAGAAAACTGCACTCCTAGGGGAAGGAATGAAGAAAAAGGGGAAAGATAAGCACACCCACCCAAAGCTGAAGTCTAGAACCACACATTTTTTATTTACTTATTTGCACCTCTGCAAAGAATTAAATACTAAATTTTCTTTGGTACACGAAAATTTGAGGTATAACAAATATCAACGTAGGCAACCCGCGTAACTATAGAGATTTTTCCGCTCGAGATATCCGCAGCAAAAGATGCATGGAAGTCATATTTTCGGTGGTCCATCATCTCATTGTGGAAAAATGGCTGAAAATTTTCAAACGCAAAAAATCTTGGTCATAAATGATGGAGCTAGCACAGTTGATATGAATGAGTTTTCAGGATTTGCAGCAAGGGATAATTGAAAGTCGCGTCCGAAATTGCGACGCTTTTATCAAATAATTTATGTGAAAAGCGGGAGTAAAACAAAGGAAGCCTGCTCCGAAACAAAAATAATACCGACGGTGAAAGCGCTAAAATTCAATCTATTTAATACGATGATACGAGAAAATCGGGTCACATTTCACGATGCATGTAAGTAGGCGATATATTCGATTCCGTAACTAAAAACTCTGCGAGCATATTTAACTCTGATGAAGAATAAAATAGAAATAGGGACAATAACCAAAAGATCTCAGCGTTGAGTAGATATATAAACATCCTAAAATGTCTTAATAAGGACATCCTGACGTAGAAGTGACATCTACGTACACAAAATGGGGGGCTCACATCGCAGCTAGAGGTAAGGTCGACTCTTAAACGAGTGCCCACAGGAAGGATAAGATTCGAATGACGCAAGTCCGGCTGTCTAGGACGAAGGTAATTTTCCCGGCTCACTTTCTTAGCTAGAATACCGCGAAGGTATCGGAGTCCTTTTTGTCAGAGTCGCACGCGGACTAAACGGAATCAAGAAGAGTTCGTCATCTCAAAGTAGCGGGTACAGAAAAAAACTCAAGTGGGGAGCGCATAAGATATCTTGAGATACCTTTACTTTTATCGTAATGAAAAAATAATCAAGTCAAACGCAAAGTTTAAGAAAGTATTATTTACGCTGGTTATAAACATATACAAGCGCGGCCCCCCTCAAGGGGGGAGTGGCGCACACGCCCCATAGGTATCTGCCACTGGTATCTACAGCGGGTTTTAGAACAATCGTTTTAACTTAACCGTTCCCAGCGTCTTGAGTAGCCAACCCTGAAATTTTAAATCCAAACTGGGGTGAATTCAGAAAACGATGCAAATAAAATGGTAATTATGAACGAAGTCGGTCAAAGACTAAATCCACGATTGAACAATATGCGAACTGTTTCTTAGAAATTCTATTAGCACTGATATTTTTATTGATTGGTAACTTAATGAAGAGGATTTGAAGATTCGACCATTTCACCTAACGAAGAGTGCATAGATACATCGCCAGTTACATCTGGTGATGGAGCCCACTTTGTCGACTATAGCAGCGATCCTATCACGATTCTATTGATTTGGGATTAAAAAATTCAACCCATACCGGACGTTTTGGATAAAATGAGGAAATAAACTAATTACTGAGGAACCTTTCAGGAAAAAGGGAGAGCACCTACTATCATGGCAACCGAAATGAAAGATGTATTCCGGAGAAATTGCTCGCGCGGGTAGCCAGTTCGGGCTGGCTAAAATCTGCTTTCACAGTGCCTATCTTCCGTTGATTTTATACACAAATACATTACCGAACTAGCCGGTAGCCTGCAAGCAGTCAGCCTGAAATATTTGCGCGCGCGTTCGAGTACTTAAGAGGATGCACCTATTTTTCTAACTCGACTGGTCGTAATTAGAATTTTTTCGCGACGAATTACTCGTTCAAAATCTGCATTATCGTGTCCGAAAATTCCACAGAGAAAAAATCAATTTTATCTAAGATATGGCGTGAAAATCGGGAGTAAATCAGGGGCAGCTTCTCTGAAACTAAAATAATGCCAACGGTGGAAACGCTCAAATTCAATCAATTTATTACGATGATATGAGAAAATCGTGAACCGTCGAAAACCCTTTACGATACGTTTAAATAGGCCATATATTCGCTCCCATTCGCCTTGGCCGGGATTCAAACCCATATCCCCCGATTTCTGGTCAAATGCTACAGCCAGGTAAGGGTTTTTCCACACTGTGAAAATTTGTGGGCTATACCGGATAAGATAGTCTGAACTGCTGAGTATATTATGCAACTAGCAGTCCAAGTCATGCGCGAATGATCTTTTTCTCTGAGGAATTTTGGCAAAAGTTGTGCATTGCGGGAGACTCCGTAAAGTTTTCACCGCGGCTTCTCCCGGTATATTACACTGCATTATCGCCTTGAGATTTTCAGGGTGTACAAATGAGAGTTGAATGACTAAAAAAAATTGACACACCGGAAACTATTCAAGTACATTTTTTTTAAATTTTAGATGCAGGCATCATGTATACATTGACGTTTTCAAGATGATAGCATAACCATTAAGCGAGAATTCGTGGCGAAAAAAAATACGAGTCTAGCGGGAGTGATGCGTTCTCTTAACCTGCCATTTTCGCCCGTGAAATGTAAAATGTAAAATAGAACACATTTCTGATAGACATTACGTTCATGCAACCAAGTAATTTAATCATAATAATTCTAGGATCCCGAACTGCAAAATAAAAGCAGAGAAAAATAAAGAGTATGGTGAAGAACTCTTCTTGAAGCATCGCCCTGAAATGATACCATATCAGTGGAAAATAAAATTACTAATCTTAAGTCACAGAAACAAAGAACGGATTTGAAATTTCATTTGTGAAAAATAATTTTCACAAGGAGTGGAAAATGATAGGAAACATAAAAAAACTGCGAAGCCTAAATTCGTGAAGTTTTATTAATGCCAATTATCTTATCTTATCTTTTCCTGGGTTCACAGATCGCGGTTTGAGTTCACAGAGAAGGCCAAAGAGTTCAAAGACAACGGCCTGGGTTCACTGTAAGCGTCATCTTGCAAAGAAGCTATCAATAAAAAAGGAATACGGAAAATATCAATCTTTATATCGCTATGCCACGGTTACCAGAAGCTGCGTTTTATCAACACCAATGAATACAAATTTAAAATATTAAAAATTTAGCCAATATCTCTGCCCGAATTGTCCGAAAATTTAACCGTCGGAAACAATTCATCTTTCAGCTAAATTAAACGAGAGGATTAAGCCAGTATCAACAATACGTTTGCGTAATCTCTAATCTTTGAGCTTAATTACACGAGATCTTTGCGCGAGTATCAAAAATATGATTGCACAATCTCACCCATTTTGAGATTAATTGTATTATACTATTATAATCGCACATTTTCGTCCAACCTTAATTATTTAATGTCCTTAAAAATTCAGAGTATTAAATAAAATGTCGAAAAGGCTGGATACCCAAGAAAAACCTTTTTCATGGTAACTGCAAAGTGCATCCAAAAAAATGGTTGCGTTGCCATAGATCAGTAACTAAGTTGTTCCGACCCCATGTTTATGGACAATGGTTTATGGTTACACACGTTGGTTGACATGATGGCTCGACGTTTAACTCTATGACTTATGATCCCCATTATGACCTTCGGAGGTCAAAAAATTCAACAATACGGATCCATGAACTGTAAAACTGACTTGGGCACCCTTTATAACCTATGATTCCACACGGCGGTTGTCATGATGGCCCGACATTTAACTGTATGACCTTTGACCTCCGTATTAGCCTTGGAGGTCAATTATTGGATAAGACGGGTATTTGGACAACACCAATGACTTGCGCACCCTTTAAAACCTTTGGATCGATACCTTTTTTGGTATGCCATTCTTCTTGCCACACCTATGACCTTAACTGTGACCTTACTTAGTCAGCAATTGAATTTCCGTAAATAAAAGTGTTATTTCCGGTTTTCTCGAGTCCGAATACCTAAGAATTGACATCTTGGTCAATGAAATTTAGACTTTTTTCTATCTCGATTTTTTAACACTGAAGGGAAAGGGAAACTACTAACTATTTTACTAACATAAGGGAAATTCAAAATTTTGGCTAGGACCCACATTGTGAGGCTAAAATTGTAAAATTTGACTAACATTAAGCAAAACTTAGGACCTTTCCCCATAAGTATGCCAATTTTCATGAATATCGCTCGAGAAGAAGTTATTAATATTAGAGGTCAAAAATGACACACGACCTGTGGGACAGTGTGTATCAGACTCTTCCTGAAACACCCAGCGTATCTACGGCCCCTAATAGGCGGGCAGAGGGTTTACAGAGGTGCAAAGGTGGATGACTGGTTGCCTATCTCGTGGGCGCAGTAGCTCATTACCTTAGGTTCTACAAAACTAAAAATAAAGGACACTATCTTCATTGAAATTATTTAGCAAGACATACTTCCTATAGGCACTCTTTCGAGAAGTTGGAAAATGCTACCTCGGAGAAGTTTCTGGTAATTCTCTTGAAATCATTGAAATCCGTTGTTTCGCTCCACCTTATCGCTGGTACCATGAAGATTCTTCAGACACATGCTCCGCGACCATGAAATAATTCCTTTTTATTTTCCAATTCAGGAAGAAGGGAATGAGAAATGAATTGTTTGAGAAATAACGGGTCGGTTTCAAGAACTCAAACATCTAGATTTACCCGTATATGCAGGAATTAGCTACAAAATACTTTCTGGGTCTTCCATCCCAATTGTCACTAGTACCAACGAAATCCAGCTCTTTCGCGCATTTTTCCTCGTTCAAAGTCCTCAATTTTTCCTTTTATTAGATAAAAGACGCAAAGAAATTGGCAATAAGTCATCAAAAAACACATTTTAACTGTTAAAATCTACAATAATTAAACACCCGATGAGAATAACGTTAAGGTGAGCGCGAAAGTGGTCCTGCTCGTATCTTTATTTTGAAATTTATTCAGAAATTACCTCCGAGGGATAACAAGAATAGTAAAAACGAGCACAATGCCGGAGAAACGGGATGAAATGAAGATAAAAATTAAGAATGCAGAAACAATCCAGATAACTATGCCGAATTGCGAGCAAGAAAAACATTGATGTATTACGTCTTCGGGCACTACTCCGCGAAGGTTCACTATTACATAAACAACAAATTCTGACATTTAAGGCGAAGTTCTCAGGTTCAATGAGCATTTAAATTGATGAAATTACATAACATCATTTTAGTGATAAGTTTCTAGCATATTTGAACGCCACAATGAATTGATTACTTTCATTCACGAAGTAGCATTAAGTAGAAAGATCTCTCCCAATGAAAACTCCGTTAATACTAGAAGAAATTTAACGTTAAGTGACATGGAATGACTAAAAAGACGTTCCGATGCGATTACAGTCATTATAACCGAGCCATGCCGCTTCGTGCATAATCAGGTATAACATTATATCTGAACCGCATTGTCATTTCTTCTGCCTCTTAAAGGTGATCCCTCAACTGATTATAGGAAAATTACAATTTAGGGACTTATTCCACGTTGACTCAATTCATAAGGTTTCCCTTAGTTTTCCAAAATTTTGGAATTCCTTTTTTCCGATCCTAAAAATGTAATACTGCTATTTGGGGCCCAAGATTGCAACAAGGGATTGCAACAAGGGATTGCAACGTCGCGTTCGCGGCGTTGAATGGAATGACAGTTTTAAGCCTGGAGGGGAACGCGAAAAATGCAGGTAAAACGTGGAGCGAAAATGACTGGAAGATACACAAAATTATGCCTCAATTCATTATTTTCTCGGTCTTTACAGACTGAAAAACTTTCGCTACAGGGTGTCCATAAAACTCAAAATATTACGTTCAAGCAAAATTCCATGATTTCAAGGTTAAAAATAAAATCTTTCCGGGTTATATTATCGCGATCGCGGTATCCTCAGCTGGATTTCCTGAGTCTAGTGCTAACGTAAAACTTGAAGGACCTAGTAGTCAACAATACAAAACATTCTGAAAATATGGTCATATTAATTTTTCAATAACATTATGAGTAAATGAATATGAAAAATAAAGACATAAAATACGTAAAAATATACTGACTTTTCGTAGGCGATCCAATATGGTGACAAAAAAGTCATATCACGGCTAAATACACATCGCACGGTGCATTAAAGCCTGATGCGCACTTGAATGTGCCTAGTATTGTTTTCCGTTAACTTTCCCATTATTTCAAGGACCACTTCTAAGAAATTTGTCAAAATTCCAACGGTTTCTGACATTAAAAATCCGACGCCAAGGATAGAAAATTACTTATTAAATGCATACAAGAATAATGACTACAATAAAAAAGTTAACCAAGCCAAGAACATACAAACTACAATCGAGGCAGTAAAACACGTAATCCAAATCAATCAATATTATTAATATTTACAAATGAATACATCTTATAACATCCAATTACCACAACAGAGATGCTTGATATCAATTACAGAGTCAAAATAAATGGAAAATTATCATGTAAACTCACCTATTTGAACGTAATCATTCTGCCCTGAGGCTAAAACAATGGTGCACGAAAGAAAGTAAAGAAGAGACAGTAACTCCATGATGAAAATGTCCTTGAACACGTCAAATAACAGCTAACTATACCAGAGCACATCACATTTTAAAGTGAAATTATATCTTCAAAAACGATAACACGACGGAATAACACTGACAAAACTTCCGAGGACGCGCAGACGAACGAAAATGGCTCTAAAAATAACCGAAGTCTTCTTGAAGCCCGCGTCGTGCAGCGCCCGTTATTTTGGTACAATATATTTTTTTCGAGTCGACCGCGCATTCAAATTCACACTTTAAACGGAACCGATCTCTCATTCTCAGATTCGGTTCTCAAGCTACTGGGACGGAGAACAACTTTCCGTTCCGTCTCTTCTCCGGGTTCTTCGGCGATCCACCGCCGCGGTCTTGGACGCCTGTGGCAAAGAGACAATGTTTAAAGATGTGTAGCGAGAACTTGACTGTATGGCTCGAAACGATCGGAGCGAAGAAAAAAAACAATGTGAGAGATAAGGAGATGGTGAATGCAGTGGGAGGGAGGGTTGCATGGTTTGATGAAATGCGTAAAAGAAGGAAGACTGATGGCAAGCATTCTATACAGGGTGCGTTCCGAAATTAATGCTAATGAATTTTCTGCGCCGCTCCTAGTTTTTGGAGAGGGATCAAACCACTTGGATTAGATGGGAGCAACGCTAAGTTTTGCAACGAAACTAGTGTCAGTTCTCTCCAGGCTATGGAAGCGGCAGGATGTCAGTTATTATAAACCTCTGCGTGCCGACCACGTCACGAAAAAAATGGAAACGACAATCGAGCAAAGTTAATGTTTCGTACTAATCTGAAAAAACCTCTTGAGGAGAAAAACAAAATTATTTGTGAGGATTATGGGGACTCTACTCTGTCCTACTCACAAGTTTTGACGTGGTTAAAGGCCTTTAAGAAGGGTCGGGAAGAGTTAAATGCCCAAAATGGCAAGAATGAACAAATCAAAAGTGAACTAAGTGTTCATTGTCTTTTTAGACAGCAAAGGAGTGGTCTATAAGGATTTTTTTTCTCAAGTAATGTTTCCTAGTATATGTATGTGCCGTAAAGACTCCGGAAAAGGGTAAAAGGGTAAACCCCGCTACCTGGCAAATCCATCTTGACAAATCGCCTCGCCACAACGCGCTACGAGTCCGCGAGTTCCTGGCAATACACGAGGTTCAAACGCTCCCACAACCCCCCAAAAGTCCTGAAGTGGCCCGAACAGATTTCATTCTGCCACCCCAGATTACGACAGCCCTGAAATGAACCCATTTTTCGTCCAAAAAAGAGACACAGTCAGTCGTGACGAGGACCTTGCGAAAGGTCCCCGAAGGAGCCTTCCGGAGCGCGTACCGGTCATGGCAGAGTCGCTGGAAAATATAAGAAGCCCAAGGGCAGTACTTTGAAGAATTTAAAGTGTTTGTGAAATATTTTCAATCAATTTCTTTTTGAAATAAAAAACAATTGCATTACTTTCAGAACGCATCCCGTATTCAAGTACTTTTTTACAAACGATAAAAATTGTTCAATGTGCAGTCAATTTTAGCACGGAAATAATATTATTGGATTAGATTAGGTATGTTACTAATTTCAACGTTTAGCGAGGACCACATTGGTAACGGGGCGTCCATTAATTACGCGAGGTGATTTTGGCGATTTTTGGACCATCCACTTCACCCGTCAGTGAGATATCGTGAGATTTAGCTCGACCCCCTCTCTCTAATCTCAAGCGAGATTGTTCAAATGCGTATTTTCAGAATAAATGCGTTAATATATGCTTCATTATGTTGGATTTATTACCGGTAAAACGGGGTGAATAGAAACAATTTTCAACTTTGGTTTGAAATTTTGCATATTTGTAGTTGTTCCATATAAACTATTTTTTGCCCAAACACAGGTCTTTGTTAGACCTATTTGTTTTTTGTATTTAATTTTTTAAATTTTATTTGATTTTAAAGAAAAAAATCAAAACATGGTGTTTCTATTCACCCCGCAAATGGGGGTGAATAGAAAAAGTGCGTCAATTTCATGTTTTTTTCCTATTGAAACGAATCGGGGGTGAATGGAAATAGTTAAATATGGTATTTTTAATTTGTAATGGATAAATACAAATTTATTTCTCAACATAATGATTTAATTCAGTACATAAACAAAAGAAGTTACATAACTGTAAGTAAACAAATTGAATAGATAGACAATTACCGTATTTAACTAGATTAAATTATGATAAATAAATCGTGAGGTCAGACCGGTCATCTTTGAAATACTTTTTCTTGCGGGGTGAATAAAACACTAAAAATGATTTGTTTCTATTCACCCCATAAATTCTGAAAACCTAACCTAAAAAATATGAATAATTTTTGAAATAATATTGTTAAAGTTAAAGCTGTTAAAGTTTAAGCCTGAATCTTTTATATGAATAATTAAACTATGTTTTTTACAGCTATTTACTTTTAAGAACACTACGTATTCTGACTTACCTGGAAAGTTCAAAGTGGATAAAAAAATAAGAATCACGTGGTAAAATTCAACATGACATACAAACAGGAACCAGTGCTGCCAACCAAACAAACCATTATTTCACTTTCAGCCAAAAGTGTACCAACCTTAAAAATATAATAGTTGCCGCTATTTACCCATAGTAGTGTAGGAAATAGATTATACATTAAAAAAAGAAGTTTCGTTTCTATTCACCCCAATGTTTCTTTTCACCCCGTTCTACGGTAAAGAAAACGATTTTTATGCTATTTTTATTTAAGATTAGTTAATACTAGTATTTAAAGCCTGAATAAAACGATCATTTGTTTCGTCCCTCTTAGTGATCACTCGAGCGATCGCTTTTCGGGACCAGAAAAGTGATCGTTGGAGACACCACTTTTTTAATCACGGTCATTGCTTCCGTCACTCTTTCCATCACTCAGTCCGTCACTTTTCGGCGTTCTCACAGATAGTCGTTCATCTTTACCTACTTCGTTCCCAGGATTGTCAAACGTTACGCTGCAACCGCACTATACGGCCACGTGTTCTGATCGGCTGATATGAGATTTCAGTGACGGTTTCAGCGACGGAAAATGGACGTGCCGAATGATGGAAAAAAGTGATGGGAAACCTCATCACCGGAACCATTGGGAGAAACAATCGCACGCTACGATCATTTCCGAGTGATCGCTGGAGTGAGCATCCGAAAATGAGGGAAAAAAATATCTTATGATTCGATTACTAAGGCTTTAGATTACTAAGATCCAGTGGCGTGGCCAGGAATTTCGTTCCGGGGGGAGTCCAAAACCAGGGGGGGGGGGAATTTTTAAAAAACAGGGTACCAAGTAATGGGTTTTAACTAATTTTAACACTTTTCATAATCGAAAAAACTTCATTTGTTAAAGAAATATTTTGTTAATTCATGATTTTTCAATATTTTGTTTTCTTTTATTAAGGAAAATAACTGTACTTTTATATTTGGGAGGGGTCCGGACCCCCCCTGGCTATACGCCACTGCTAAGATAGCAATTTTGCTCTGTTCCTTGCGGAAATAAATACGTGATACTCGCCAGGACCCTCCCTCCCCCCCACGTGAGAATGCCCCCTCTACCCCACTAAACGGTAATTAATGGATTCCCCCTCATGCGGCTTCCAAATATCGAATATACACACCTATTTCAGCGGAGATGTTCTGTTACCTTTGGCAACCTGTCGATTACACCTGGACATTAACTTTCCTTCACCGTCTATTGCATGGAGACATTGACTCTTAGTCATCTGGTTGAAATGATCCCTTTCGATGGCCCATTTTAAACGCTAGACAAACATTCACGTTTTCACTCTCTTATTCTAATAGAAATTACACTCTTCACTCACCTCAGAATCAGAACTAAGCGGAGCATTAACTACAATTGTAGTAACATCGACCTATATTATATAAATCCAGACAACTTAAAGGGGAAACTACCTTTGCTTGCGCATTGAATTTAATAATTTGTTCGTATGTACCTATAATGATAATGTCTATTTCCACTGTTTAATTAATTAATAATTTCTACTGCATGATTAATTATGATAGATATGTGACTGTTATATCTATTATCTTTACATTTGTGTTAGAATTTGTTTTTATATTTATTATTTATGTACTAACACCTGTGTTTATTTTTCTATTTACCAACGCTGTGTTTTTGATTAAAGTTTATACGACTACATCCAGTACGATCAAGAGCTTAAAAATTTTCTATTTTTTGACTGATAGGGTGGTTTCCTATTATTTTTTATTGCCTAAATCGAAAGATTATTACTCATGGAGTACGTATTTCACGCTTTTAGATTTTTAAATGACAACATCTATTTTTCGCGATAAATGAAAAGTGAAAAATTTCAAGCGCGCGAAAACGCGACGCGTAAGTAGGAATGATGGGAAAAAGTCCGTGCGACGCATTTCTGGTTCCCCCTCCCGCCTTGTGAGGTGACCTTGATCGAGGCTCTGAGCGGTGATAGGACGCAGGATGCTAGCGGGTAGCTGAGTACCCTGCTGGCTGGTAGCGCTTGGCTTAAATAAGGATTATTAATACCTTATCAAACGAAGAAAACTTTCCGACCTTAGCCAGTTTTAATAAGTGATTATTAAGACATGTTTCCCTGAACTCTGCGCCTCATGCATGCATTGGTAACCTCAGACGATGTATAACTCCTATCTTCTCGTATAGAAACTAGGTCCCTGTGACGTCACGTGGAGTGGCATCGCATGGGCGCCAATCTGGCCCTTTTCAAATGAGGATAAAAATGGACCATTGCCATTCGTCTACACCGGTATTTGTAAAACGAAATAATTTGTATATTATGAATACAGTAATGGTGGGTAACGAATCGCAATCAATGACTTTCGTTTTCTTTGATGAAGGAAACTACCCTATTGTACATTTTTGTAATTGGGTAATTCTCCCGTCAATAAACATTATCATCATTAAAAGCCTAAACAAGGATACACCTAAGTATTTCTTGGTGGAAGCTCTCGTGGGTCATTGGAGGTGTTGATGTTTTTATTCGGGTGAGCCCCGCGTACTTATTCAGTTTGTCGCCCGACGTTTCGAGGCCGTTGCTGGTCACTTTTTCTTAGGGAATAAGGATCGTTATTCCGTGGAGGGTATTTATAAGGGTTCATGGAGGGAAGGACGTTGAAAGGGGAAGGAGTCAAGGAGTTGCCATTTTATTTTCGCATAGTTTCAAATCAGGATCCCACGTGTGGCTGATTTTTAAGCCACAATCCTCACTGAAATTCTAGTTGCATTTCCACATCTCCAACGCCTCACGGATAAGGCGGGGTTCGAAAAACGGGTAAGGATGTACCTATGTTCATGGGGATAAGTAAGAGTCATCATTTGACATTCACTGCGAAGATGATTTATTCCAGGTTTGTGATGAGTTCCCCTCATATTCTATAAATTTACAGCAAAAGTAAAATTCTCAGACTTTTCAGGTTTCCCCGAAGATCGACAATCTTGAAAACACTTTTTAATGCGAAAAATCCACATTTCGGGTGCATTGCGGGTGACTCCGTAAATATATCATTGTGGCTACTGTCGGCGTCAAAATGATATGCCGCTGTATTTTGCAAATTTATATCTGGGCTTGAGTGTATGCAAAAATAATGAATAATACGACATTTAAAGAAAATTTAATTCTTCATTCCGATTTATTTTTTGTTTTACGAAAAAATTAAAAATTTAGACACACCAGTGAAATAAGTGAATCCGCGCACCGTAAAATTAGCCGTTTTGTCAACTTCCTGAACTTTGTAACTCAACCTAAGGAAAACTGCTAAGTCTACCAGGGGCGCAGCTAAGAATTAAGGCTAGGGGGGGTTTTAGGCGTAACTAATACTTTGGGGTGTGGGGTATTGCATACCCGCAAGGGAAATTGGGAGTTGCGGGGGGCACTCCTCCAGAAAAATTTTAAGATTGACGGTCTACGGCTTTCTGAGGGATATTTGATTAATCCTAGCTCTATTCTATAAGTAATACTAATCCATTAAGTAAAATGGATTAAACTTAAAAAATTCTTTGAGCTCTGGGGGGGTTTTATCCCCCAAAACCCCCCCCTCGCTGCTCCACTGACGTCTACAGCATTCATCTTCCGCAATAACTTGAATACATCAATGCAGATTACAAAAATTGCTTTTTCGTATTTTTCGAACGCATCTTTTGTTGGTTATTAACGAAAATGTTTAAACATTATTTAGTCATACAGTTTACCCCGAAAGAAAAATAAAACTAATAGAAACAATTTTTAATTTATTTGTAATTTCTCTACGATCCGATAATACTTGATTAATATGTAGCATAATTTATATATGGACATTCAGAAAATACGCCGGAGTGAACGAATGCTGCGTTGCCAAGTCTGCGCGCGGTACTCAAAAAGAACAATGGAGGGGACTGCGACTGAAACATTTTTCTTCTAGCTTCAGGAAGCTTTGTGACGTACAATAAATCAAACTTTTGAGTAAATCTGTGCTTATTACTTAATTCGTTCTTTTAGTAAAGAGGCCCCCTTTACAGAAGTTTAAGAATTTTTCTTCGCTAATTCCGCCGCTCAAACCTGAAGATAGAGTGAATGTAAATTTAGAGATTTAGAAGCTCCATCTTTTGTACCTTCATCGTAGTGGACAACATCAAGAAAACAAAATGACAGGTGAATTTGACGAGAGCACGAATGCTGAAATAAAAGACCCAGCAGAACCCGAAAGCCTGCAATGATGCTTACACCGCTTATCTTCTTCTATATGAGCGTTTCTACGTAACTGTCATACTAGGGTTCAAAAATTCAATTTGAGGTAAATGGACCGTTCAAAGTCCTGACATGGTGTAAATATTCCAAATTTTAATAATCCGTACCTGTTTCTCCCCATACTCCAACCATTTTTTACAAAAACGCCGCGGAATTGAGCTCTTGTATCATATGAACAAATGATTCCGTTTACAGAGGCATTCTATTACTGAAGATTTCGCAACTAAGATAAGATTTTTCTATGAAAATTTCCAGTTAACCATTCTCCCCAATCATGACTGTGTCTTACCAATCCATTTCATCAATACTTGAAAGTCACATGTTCACGCAGAGGAATGTAACGCAACAGTGCGTCGTTTTGGTGTCAGTCAGTGACGATTGACATACATTTTTTTCCGCTGACCAAAATCGAGGGATGCAGGAGATAAATCGTTTCGTCTTCAAATCAAGTCCATCCCAAGGATGAAAGATCAGAATAAAAAAATTCCCCAGCATTCACCGTTTTTGTTCCTGAGGGCCGTCACTGACTGACATTTTAACCTTTGGTATTGCTCAAGTTTCAAATTTTGGTGCGTGCGCTTCATTGGCCTCGACTGGTACACTAAATTCGTGGCATAATATGTTCCTCGAGTGATAATGTTATATCAGTTTTATTATTCTTGGTAAATTGTTTGTTTATGCAGCGGAGTATTTTATTTTTTTGCCAATTGTCGACTTCGGCATGCCGCGTATCACCGTCACCTTCATTGTCGTCGCGTCGCTTCGGTACGTTTGTTGTGAAAGCGGGACATAGGAGCAGAATGATTGTTGAGATCTGAAATCCTTAATTGCAACATATGTCAGGGTTTATTAAGATGGATAAGACGGGAGCAGAGAGACAGCGCGAGCATCGTGAGAGGAAAAAGCAAAGAGGTGAATGCGAGGAATTTAACAGGAAGAATAGAGAGCGGCAATGAAGTCGTAACAGATCATGGCAAGGGTGGTGTTGATGTAGTTGGGGGCAAAGGCAGAAACATGACCTGGGAAGCTTTTTAGTCGGGTTCTCCTGTAATAAATGCAGTGTGAGTGTGTAATTAAAACAGCATGAAAATAAAATTTGAAGAGAACCCTGTACAGATATACGGAATTTCTGCCTCCAATGAAATGCTGGACTAACGGTGGCACGGCATTTCACCCATACGGAACACACTCTTTGTTCACCATGTGGAGTTGGTTGCTATAAATATAATTAAGATGTCTCCTTACGCAATAGATCATAGTGCTAGGAGTACTCACCATTTTAAGCGAGAATATAGAAATCGAAGCAAAATTACTGTATAAAATACATACTATGTGCTTATGTCTCAGTGGGATAGCCAGGAATTTCGTTCAGGGGGGGTCTAACACAGGGGGAAATTTTTTAAAAACAGGGTACTAGGTAGAGGGTTCTAAACTAATTTTAACACTTTTTTTCTCAAGGAAAATAATTGTGTTTTTATATTTCGGGGGAGGGGAGGTTCGGACCCCCTGGACATACCCCCTGGCTATGCAACTGTTATGTTTCTTTTATATAAATTTCTGTGTTCAATATAGATATATTTTGCAATGCTCATTCCATGAAAAAGAAAAGTTAACAAGCATCAAATCACATGTGTCAGTCAGTGACAATTCCCGTCAGTCAGTGACGCTCCATTTTTATGGCCAAAGAGAGGAAACCATTACTTACACAAAGTCACGATTTTGCATACGTTTGGGCAACACTTAGAACTATTTTACTTATTTCGTGGATTTTCTTTATCTTGCATAATTTCAGAGCAACGCGAAGAAATGTGACAACGTCACAAAACAGAGTTTCATTTATGTCAGTCAGTGACGACGACTTTGAAGTTTAAAATCTCCGGTTCTACTGGGGTCACAGGGTGGTACCAAAGCCAGTGTATGCTTTCACTAACTTGTTTTTGGTGGAATCCTCCAGAAAGTTCCTAAATTGATTTCTATTAAGTCAAAGGGGAAATATATGAACAAAAACTGGGTGTAACGGTCAGTCAGTGACGCGTAGAAACGCTCATATATAGATTAAATATGATATATGTATGTCTATACACTATGCATTTCCATACGGCTGCACGGAATGCGACCAAAGTCAAAATGTAGGTGCATTTCATGCTCTCAAACCCTGTAGTGCTACTTCTGGCTATGTCCGACACGTCCTTTAGGTCGTTTTCTCATTATTCGTCGTTACGTCACGTTATTCAACTGCTGCGATTGGACATCCGGCCGAGTAGGCACACCTCTTGACACTATTACAGATGAAACATAAAAACCCTATATGATCATGAAAAGTTCCAAGTTTCCCCACTTCTCTGGGTGCTATCCTTCCCGAGAAACGCCGGGTGGTCTGCCAGTCAACAGCAAAAGTTGAGCCAAAACTCCCCAATTGCGAAAACTCTTTAAGCAAATGTGTGCTTATTACTTAATTCGTCCTTTTAGTAAAGAGGCCCCCTTTACATAAGTTTAAGAATTTTTCTTCGCTAATTCCGCCGCTCAAATCTGAAGATAGAGTGAATTTAAATTTAGAGATTTAGAAGCTCCATCTCTTGTACCTTCATTGTAGTGGATAACATCGAGAAAGCAAAATTACAGGTGAATTTAACGAAAGCACGCATCATTAGCCATTTTATTAGTTGTCTAACCGTCGCATTCAAATCTCGTTTCTCCCTCCTGTTGCTAAAATTGAACTCCTTCTCAAACGTAACAGAATTTCTTTTCTCAGACTACGATAAAGATTTCGTAGTGGAAAATTTCGGACCAATGAGTTACTGTAACTTTATTTCCGAATGCGCCGGGAAAATTGTGCGAGAGAGTGAATCGACAAAAATGATATGGGAATAAAACTTGAGTATGCTGGAACAAAAGGAACGCGTGCGCAGCTCGTTATCAACTCGCCACGGCCATGGTCGACTTAGACTCGTGATGGAAAGAGAGAGGTTGCGGGGTCAGGTAATACAGCCCGCCATCAAGCTTTTTTGTTTTTGTCTGGGGGGTCTGGGTACGACGGTATGACGAAGTAAAAAAAAATGAAGCGTGGATCAAGGCCGGGATTGAGGTTCAAATTCACCTTAAATTTTGAGAATAGGGTAGTTTCCTTCATCAAAGAAAACGAAAGGCATTGATTGCGATTCGTTACCCACCATTACTGTATTCATAATATACAAATTATTTCGTTTTACAAATACCGGTGTAGACGAATGGCAATGGTCCATTTTTATCCTCATTTGAAAAGGGCCAGATTGGCGCCCATGCGATGCCACTCCACATGACGTTTCAGGGACCTAGTTTCTATACGAGAAGATAGGAGTTATACGTCGTCTGAGGTTACCAATGCATGCATGAGGCGCAGAGTTCAGGGAAACATGTCTTAATAATCACTTATTAAAACTGGCTAAGGTCGGAAAGTTTTCTTCGTTTGATAAGGTATTAATAATCCTTATTTAAACGTAGGTTTTCGCAGCGAGGGGCATCGTTGATAATGGCTTCCGGGTGCAGCTGCGTGTTGCGCTTTGTCGTGCAAGCTTTCGCGACCGTTGCAGGACGCATCATCAGGCGACCTGATGATGCGTCCTGCAACGGTCGCGAAAGCTTGCACGACAAAGCGCAACACGCAGCTGCACCCGGAAGCCATTATCAACGAATCCTTATTTAAGCCAAGCGCTACCAGCCAGCAGGGTACTCAGCTACCCGCTAGCATCCTGCGTCCTATCACCGCTCAGAGCCTCGATCAAGGTCACCTCACAAGGCGGGAGGGGGAACCAGAAATGCGTCGCACGGACTTTTTCCCATCATTCCTACTTACGCGTCGCGTTTTCGCGCGCTTGAAATTTTTCACTTTTCATTTAATCGCGAAAAATAGATGTTGTCATTTAAAAATCTAAAAGCGTGAAATACGTACTCCAGGAGTAATAATCTTTCGATTAAAGCAATAAAAAAATAATAGGAAACCACCCTATTCCTTCCAAACCAACCGGCCTCGGTGGCGGCGGGGTAAGTGGCCTGCCAAACCGAAGGTCGCGGGTTCGAGTCTCTCCAGGGAACGTTGCCCCTATCCACAGCATAAATGTTCGTGTACGTTTTAATTGTTAATGTTCATGAAAGGCCATATAACGCTGTTTTATGCGGTGTGGTAATAAATATAATTAAATTTAAAAATAAAGAAACCGGCACATAGCCAGAAATTTTGCTTCTCGGGGTGCTTGGGTGATATGATTGGTTATTGATGGTTGCATATACTGGTAGCTTTTTTTGCTATTCCCACGCATCGGTAAAACATTAATTTCATTAAATAAATTATAAATTTTGTTTGAATTACACAAAGATTCGTCATCATGGTTGGTTTTTAATAATAATTCATTCATCAAAATTAATTTTAATATTTATGGCTTGATACCTCTAAGTATTTGTTTCCGAAAACCATCCGGGCATAAGTGGTACGAGTTAGAATTAAGATTTTAAGAAAATTTCGGAATTGAGACCCTGATTTGAGTCCACAACTTCTATTATTTACGAGAAAGTCGTAGAATATGTGTGCATGGGCTAGTTGTCTCATTATCAATAATATGATTTATTGTTCTAGGAAATTGTCCATTAAGAACATATAGTGGTTAGACTATACAAAAAAGAACTCATGATACTCCTTTCCACGAATCTCCTTTGGGCAAGGGTCTTCAACCTATACCCCGCCAGCGCATTTCTTGCGGCACCTTGAGGCCTAAGAAAATATTTGCAACCACAGAAATACAACCAAATAGTGACACATTTGTCAAAAATCGCATTGATCAATTGAACTTTTTAACCAATAAAGATTATTGCAGTTCGAAATTATAGGTTTTTTTTAATTTTATAAATGTGGTGATAAATTTACATGGAGCATTGTGGCCCTCCGGGCGATGTGAAATCGATTTTTGGCCCTTGCATTAAAAAAGGTTGAAGACTCCTGCGTTACGGGATATATGGCAGGCAGTCACCACAAAATATTTTGGGGGCCTGTAGCCACCCCGTTACGTGCCTGCCTTCCAAACTAAATCACCCCCCCCCTCTCTAAGGGAACCAGAAAGGGTTTTTTTTTCTCGCTACCATCTTCTCGAAGATAGAAGTGAAATGCTAGCTGATATCACAACATTAATTCAACAAGAATTCTCCAGTCAGCCTGAAAATGTATTGTCACCCACCAAATATTTTAATGGGTTCACAAAAGTCGCTACTCTTGCTGCCAGGCACGCACCTAGAAATTACGGCTAGAGAAGGTTTTAGGCAAAACAAATACTGGGGGTTTTGGAATATGAGAGGAGTAGGTGTTTACAATTTTTAAACGAAAATCTATGATAAATATTGATTTACGTCACTATTTCAGTATAAACATCAACATGGAAATTGTTGATGCATTAAATTTATTAATACTGACGGTACAATGCTCAGAAAAAAATGAGGAATTCAATTCAAATTCTGCAATATACGAGCAAGCAACAATTATCCATGCAGCTAATTAGTATAATCAAATCACAAGTTGACAGTGAACCATTGACTTTGGAAGGGTTATAAACCCCAAAAGGAGGGAGCCGAACTACCCAAGGAGTCCGAGATAATGCCGAGTCCCCACTAGAAAGTGTCAAAAAAGGTTGTTGCTGAGGGTATGTGATTATCCATGAGACCCTTCTTGTCCTGTCCTACAAAAACACTCCATACAGAGGGGAACAAAGAGTCTCTAGGGGCTAAGTCTAGCAGTCATGCTAAGGAGAGAACTCCACCATCTCGAAAGGGTTAAGAATCACAGGACTTTTGCCAAAATATGTTTGAACGAGTCGATGGGCGCTTGAGTTCATCAAGCGGGTTTGGGAGTGGTGCGGGAACATATTTATGTCACGTGTTTTCGACTATTGGGTCCATAAGTTGCTTAAAAAGCGCGAAAAATACTCACAATGGGTGCTTTCCATTCATTGACACACGTCGACACAAGTCAACTTGCGTCGCGGTTTCCGTGTTCCATTCTGTGCGTGTCGCCAACTGTTGTGACACAAGTCAACAAACAGTAACGCACAGGAATAGGAGAGTTGTAAACAGTTACCACGCGTGAGTCATATGAATGGAAAGCACCCAATGTCGTTTAAATGGACGGAATAGACGGACAACACGCATATTCGCCCTCAACAATATTTAAGGTCGTCTTAGTAACCACGATGATATAGTCGTTGAGAGAACGTTTTGAATTGCATATGTACGTAATGGAGATAAATACAAAATTAGTGACGAATGAACATGTGAAATATAGCCGCTTTTTCGTATTTTAGCCCCTACCCTAGGATGTAGCTCCTTCCTTTCTGATTATTTTTTAACATATTGGTAAAAGACATATCCCAATTACGAATAAAATTTGTCTGTAAAAGGCATCTATCGAATGCAAACTATTATCGAATATATCTTCGACTGTATTTACTCCATTGGTTTACTTTAACTTTATCTTATTTTTTTGCCTTAATTTTACCTCTCAGCAAGAGCTTCAGTCTCTTGCTTTAGTAAATAAAAAAATATGTGAGGGAAAAATCGACGTTCAGGATTTCCGAATTTTGATTTTTCTTGCTGGTTAATAGGCGAAGCAGAATTTCGATCATTACTAATTGTGATCTCTGTGATAAGGATTATATCCTTAAATTTTTTTTCATCTCGCAAAAGAGGAAACGTATAAAGAACGATTTGAGTGTATCCCCATTTACTTAACATTGAAATTAATTATCGACATAAAACGAAAACTATGGTTGCCATGGACCCCTTATTATATGAAAATATTTATGTTTCCAATCACAGGATAACTAATTACAGTTTCATTACTAAGTACAACTATCAAAGTTTGGGCTGTGAATTTTGATGAATCAGTCAGTGGGTAATCGATTTGCAGCTTTATATCAGCTTAACAAAAGTCAGCCAGCCCTCAGCAAAAATAAGCTAGATATAAGAGCTCTCGGGTGACATACCAGACAAGGTGGTACGGAGGTAGCTTAACTGGCTAAAGCACTCGACTGGAAATTGGGGGATCCGGCTTCGAATCGTGGTCAAGGTGAATGAATTTTTTCTCCATGGATTTTTCGCACAATTTGTGCATCGTGAGTGACTCCGCCAAGTTATCACTGTGGCTGGTCCTGGTATACTTTAATCTATGTAATTTCTATTACAATGAGGGAGTGGAAACATGAACGAACGCCTAGCGTTAATAATGGAGATATGCACAGGAATCAATCAATTAAAATATAGAATTAGCTGAATTCATAGAATAATTTAATTAGGGTGCTAAGACAGAAATTGGGAAGAAAATCCACACCAACCTTTGAAAATGCTCTCCATCCCTTAACGTGTCTGGTAATTCTCTTTCACTAGTCTCAGGCAAAATATATGCCACCAAGGCCGTAAGAAATGACAGCAGACTGAAGATGAGAATGAAGACTTTCACATCAGACGACCTTGACTACAATAGAAATCATTGTCCAGTTAATGGTAACATTTGTATGAATGAAAAATCTTAACTTAACACCTTTGTAAATTGAAAATGAATTGTAAGTGTAATGTTGTATTGTTGTTTGTATTGTTTTGTAAATGCAAAATTGTAAAATGAAATAGTTTTCAAGAGACCTCACAATCAAATCATGTGTGAACTGGCAGTCGGACAATTTTGTACAAGAATTTATTTATTAAATTAACTTAGAATTTTCATTTTTACTCAGCATAAAAGGTGCACAGAACTTCTACAAATATGTGCAACAAAAATCTAGAACATCATGACACATCACTAGCACGAGTTGAAAATGTCCCAAAAGGGGAAAAACAGCATCTCATCGATAAATAATCACTAAAGGCAGAACTCATTTAATTTTCATTCAGTGTAAAATAGATTTCAATGCATAATTTTATAAATTTGTGTAGCATTTTCTAACATTAAAAATTTTAACCTTCCATAAGGCACAATAACTGAAACCCTGAGTTAAGGCACAATGTGACTGCTAGATATACATTAGGGAAAATGTGACAAAGTAAATTCCTAAAATTTCTCAGATGTACAACATTAAAGTTATTAACATCAGTATTAGGGTTATACAACCCTCCTACAATGCCCCCTATGTGCCAGGCATTGAAGCCTTTAAACATACATACATTACCCTTAGGCTGTGTGAGTTCACAATTTTAGCTGCCAGCCAGTGCAAAAGAGAACCCTGTGCAGGAGGCACCTCCTGCCACGAGGGCTGGTCTAGTAGAGTTAAGATCCTAATTGTGAGGGAAAGTGTCCAAGTGCAATATATCCAGGTAGCAATAAAATTTTTGGGTCAATGCCGCAGTCAGTGTGCTAAACATATAAAAACTTTCCTATACTCTAAGCAGGGATGCCTACTTACAAAAAACATTGGGGGGGATCTTGGCCCCGGAAATTTTATAACTAGTGAGTTTTAAGTTTTTTAAGCATTTTAGAAGAGTCATATGATCAAAATTAGAACCCTGATAACTTGAATCTTGATATCTGGGCACTCCAGGGAAAATCAACAAGCCTGACACAGTTTTTCCTCACACCCATAACGAACACATGCAATGCTTCTTTTATGAGCCCTTTTTCTGTCCCTGCATATGCAATTGCAAATTGCCCTTCTCGGGAAGTGGGGCTGAATGCCCAGCACTAACTGTCAGTCTAGCAAGGAAAGCCTGGCACGGAGTTTCTACTTTTTGTCATGGCAAGTCTATTTTTTCCACTGATTTTCCAACATGAATCCAGGTTTCGTCTGTGAATACAATGATCCTCTGTTCGTGACGATATGTTTTAGCTGCCTAAAATAATATCATTATAAACGAATAATATCATTACTGTCAATAAGGATGCTTCTTTTTCTTCTGCGTTCGTAACCAAAGCCTATGTCCTCAAGAAGACAATGTAATGTTGTCCTTTTGAAAAGAGAAAGATCACTATCCATATTTACCGAGCTTGAGATCGATTTTAAAGTCAGAGGAGTATTTTCCAGGAAAGATTCATCTACCTTCCTTTTAATTACCGATCTCACCAAATCGTCGAAAATCACTGTTCTCAAATTTCTGTACGGGTGACTAATTTTTTTAAAGTGTCATAAATAGTCCATGGTAACCTTCCTTTCTCACTTTGTAAACAGTGGATTCTGAGCCCCCGGTTGCCTTTCTCGAAGTTTCTCGGCAGGTTTCTGTGATTCTGAGAGATTTTCTGAAGTACCTACGAGATAATATTGATCACCAACTCACTTTCCCAGCTTCTCACCTTTTCTCCTCCTCTTCGGACATAGTGATAGGGCACACTACAGCAGAGATTGGTATGAAAACACTCTACAGATCTCAAACTCATAGCAAATCACACAAGATTTGCTTGCTTTCATGTACCAATGTAATGAAATAAAAACATTGCTGGTACAACATATGAGCATTCTCTGTTCAGGATATGTAACGAAGGAGTACATATTTCCTGGTATGAATGGACAAAAATCTCCTTTTCCACCCGAGATTTTTCGCTCCACGTGCAGGAGTTGGCAAGGCAAGACGAGAAGCTCTGCTCAACGGCGCCATAATATTTTTTCATAACCCTTGACACTTTGCATGCCATGGACGTAGTATTACGTCCTGCTAATCCTTCTGAGGATTGCCATAGACGTAATATTACGTCTTTCCATTTAATTGGCTTTGTATGCGTGAAGCCATATTATTTCGCCCGTGGTACTTTTCTAGTTTACTGCTTAGTGGTTCTGTTTTTTTTCAAAAATCAACTGCTTGATGGAAAAAGAGTTCACTTTATGTCTTGAGGACGAAAAGTCCTCCGTAGCTACTGGCATCCTCATCTTAGGCCACTTAGTGTGAAAATTCTTTGGGCCAATGGACCAATGGGTTCGTACAGGGTGCATTGACCCTTTTTGTCATCCAGGATTTTTAATGCTTTGCTTGGAACAATGCTTTTTTATGATTTCCATGCTTAGTTCAAATTGAGCGTATTAAAAAAAATTATTATGCATTTTATGGCGGTTACTCATATGTTGCAACTTTTTTATTATTCAAAAACAGTAGGTTTTCATTGTTAAATTATATATTTAAAAATTAGCATTAAATGTTATTCAACTCATTCATAAAGAAGGGCAAAGTCCATTTTTATTGAAATGCACATCGATATAAATATATTTTTGATGCTAATGTTTTAAAAAAAATTTACGAATATAGTAAAAATGGCTGGATTTATCAGTAGGGCTTTAAATTTAGCAGCCGGCACTCAAAGTGTTAACCGGTGACGTGCAGTCTGAGAGACCGCTGTGTTTTTAAAATTATGAATACATATTTTCAAAATTAAGATTTCAAAATATCTATAATTCTCGTTAGCTCCATATTTTTGCATAACAAGGACATTCCACTCTTAAAATTTAACGTTCCTTTTATTAATTTCTGTTAATTTGCAATTGAACTCGATTAGTGGTCTGTGAGACTGCACGTCACTTACTAAGAATGCATCAAGAAAAGGATTAAGCGGGATAAATTTCATGGCTACTTACTACTTAGCCTTCAAACTTAAACGTTTAACGCCTTTTTTGAATCTGGCAAAATATTGATACATAAATATAATAATTATAACTCAAGCAGTGGCGGCGCGTGTGTATACGCATGTTAGCAAGTGCACACCCAAAGATGAATAAATCATAAAAGAAAACTATTCCTTTGCAACGCGAAGGATAAAAGTACTGTCTGCATGTGCAAGAAACATGAGCCTCCGAACGCTACAGCTATCTCCTTTTCGAATTCACCGCTCTACAAGTGTGCGATCCCGTGGCATCATGCCGAGCGCATTTTCGGTCTGTGCGATCGCTTGAGGGTGCTCTGGCGGGACGAGGTAAGCGGGGGGGTATGTGCTGTTCAAAGGGGCGATGGGAGCAGACTCAAAACCATGCGAGTGCGCACGCGCATATTTTTGGTGACTGACTAGCAGGTGGTGTAGTGGTGTAGCCGCCACCTACACTACCTGCGTCCAGGATCCTAGTCCGTCTACAGAGCCATCTGTATGGCCGTTTTCTACACTACTTCCTCATAGGGTGTAAGGAAAAGAGAATGAATTTCAACTACCGTCACTTGTAAAGGTGTGCTGAGAATAATTATTTTCATACATGCTAAAATTATTTCTGTTCATACAATTTTAAGGGTAGAGTGTACCAGTGATATGTTTTGCTTTCTATGTATTCTATTACGACGAAATATGATGCTCATGGATTAGGATTAACATAATATAATTAAATCATCCTATATCTGCTCTAATGCACACCCTAGATAAATTACCACCAGCCACCACTGAACTCAAGTGTTTTTGGCATCAGTTTTTTGATCCTGCTTCAAATCACAATTTTTTATGACAAATTGGTTCATATTGGGAGTGTAAAAATTTTAATATAAGTTTTAAAATAGTTAAGCATTCAAAGAAAAATTAAACAAAACAATAAAAATGGCATAGCATTATTTTATGAATTTTTGATTTATTGCAGTCACTGGTTTAGGGTTAAGATCAAAACCTTGTAACTCCCTTCAAAATTAAGATAAGTAAATGATTTATTCACTAAAAATAGCTTTGAAGTTTTCTTCAAATTTGATATGCAGAAAAAGGGACCTACGACGTAAGAAACGTAAGTTAGTAGGCGACTACTTTTTACCTAACAAAAATCCAAATCTTCTTGTCCTAAAGGGTGTTAAATCAGTATAACTACATTTTTTCTCAACAATTGTAAAATTGGTGAAAACCTTGGAGTGGAGGATGGTGTGGAGGATTCAATTCAATATAGATAGTGGCTATACGAAAATTGGGAGAAGAAGATAAAAGTAAAAAAATACACGTTTTTAGCATACATTTAAGGAAATGTTTTGTATAGCCTTTGCTCTAATTTTTATGTGAAAATTACAGACACCAATGAATGCAGCGACTCATTCTACATTAGAATACCCTGTTAAACAGTGCATAGCACAATATTAATTTTTATGCTGCTATTGACAACACTGTGCTCCCGGCCTTATGTAGATTAACATGGGAAACAAATCTCCTTAAGAACCCATACTGTCAACTGAATGTGGAACGCTCTATAGCATTGCCACTGACACTCTCTCCAAATGCTTAAATGATCTAGCAGCCTATGTATGGTTGCCAGTTCCAAATATGTATTGGATGGGAAATAGGTAAGTAGGTATACATGGTGCTAATTTCTCTTAAGAGTACAAAAAATTAAGAAACCTGTACATTCAAGTACAGGCGGTCCTCGACTTTCGTACATTCAAAATTGACACCTTTTACTTGACTTTCGTACGCTAAATTTGGACGTTGGTCTGTAATTTTTTTAAATTCCCGCAATGTTTAATGTGCATCCCAACATTCAATTGTTTTAAATGGCAGTATATGCGAATAATACGAACGTATACAATGAAGGTAATTCTTGGTAATTGACTCTAATCTAGGTGATTTATTTGGGAGAGAGACTGCCTGTTATGGGCTCCTTCATCAAGAGAAGAAGAAAGCCTTCTTTGGAGAGATTTTTCAAAAAAGTTGACTAGACATCATCAAATAGATTTCAATAAAACTAGTAAGATCTGCGTATTTTCGAAAGAAATCAGATGATTTGAGGAATTTTATTAACATATTATTAAAATTTAGTGAATTGAAATAAAATCCGTGAAAAAAAGGTTTTAGAAAGTATATTCCACTCTTTTGGAACGTAACCCCTAATTAGTATGGAAGTCAATGGCTCGACTTTCGTACAAGTTTTCGGGAACGCATTGTGTGCGAAAGTCGCGGACCGCCTGTACAATGAAAACAAAAACATCAAAACATCTTTGCGTAGTTTCCAGGTAAAAGTTTTAGGTGTAGATTTTGAGTTTTTGAAATGATACAATAAAATTATGGAGGTATTACACAGCCTCTAAATTCCAAGCAGGACTGCTGGGCCCCCTAACGTAAAACTCTTAACTCTGCCCATGGTTTGCATATGAGTAATATGTGATTGTCTAATTTATGCTATTATATTTTCTAACCAGGCCTTTATCTCAGATGGTGGGAAGGGTTATGTAGAACCAAACAGTCAAAACAAACACTTCACTGAGATGTCCTGATATGCAACTGAACTGTCTCATTTCAGAATTGAATTTTTTCATTCCTCTGGAGAATAATTAAATCTTTCATACTTACCCACCGGGATACAAATGTTGCAAACAACATTCCAAAACTGCTAATAGAATTTGCCAGTCCAAACCCTGATCCTCGGATGATAGTGGGCAAAACACGGCAAGAGTACACATTAATAGACGCAAAGGACATCACCACAAGAAAATAACAGATAGATGCCAGGACCATATACATGACATAATCTTCACTTATCATGCCTAAAGAGGAAGAATAAAAAGATTTATACTTTAATGAAGAGACTACAAAACCTTACATGAAAAATAATAATAATAATATTTATTAGACTTATAAACAGAAATACACTGTAATGGAAGAATAAATAACACATGAACAAGTCATTAAAATTTGATTACAGAGGTGTCACTAAGAACAAATTCCTCCAATGAGTAAAATGCTCTTGACAAGAGCCAGTGGTAAATAATCGTTTTAAATCTTTGTAGGCTGACAAGCCTCGCCTTATTAGGTAACATATTAAAATACTTTAGCTTTAATACATTGAAAGATTTCATACTCTTTGATAGTCTACAGTGGGGGACTACTAAATTGTCCTTTCTCCGAGTGCAGTGATGGTGAACAATTGACCCCTGTTACCAGAGAGCTCAGGTTTTCCTTGACCTCACATACACACTTATAAATATAGTGACCATAAAGGGTCATAATACCCAATTTAATTAAAAGTGGTTTACAATGCTCCAATGAGTTTGCACCAGAAGTAATCCTAATAGCCCTTTTTTGTATAATGAAAACATCTTTTTGATTTTGATGCAGAACTGATGTGAGTCAGCTAGAGTAAAAGAACAGACAGTGCCAGTGGTACAGCAAGGGAGGGGTTTTGAGGGATAACCCCCCCCCCCCCCCAGAGCTCAGAGAAATTTTTAAATTTGATCTACTTTACTTAATTGGATAAATATTACTTAAGGCCATTTTACACTGTTAAATTCACATCAAATTCTGTTCAAGACTCATTGAACAGGCAATTCTCAAATGGATATGATGCTATGTCAATCATCATGACCACAGACATTTTGTATTGAATGCTATAGAATGCCTTTAAAAAACACATTATCCTTAAACTTCCTTACACTCGATGGTTCTTTTAGAGAACATTAAACATTCTTCATGCTTCTTCAATTTTATTTTTAATATTTTTCCTGCTTCTGTTACATTTTTTTAGTTACTGATTTAACAGGTTTTTAAGATTTTTTTTTCAAGTTTAGAATTGAAAAAATGTGTGGAGTCAATGTACCTCATGTGAGTGATCAACATGGACAAATTGAAACTTTAAGTCAAATAAATTGGTAAATAGTGAAATTTTGAGACTGAGATTGCTTTTCGTTTGAAGCAGGTAATTCAACGTTTAAAATGATACCATCATTTACCACTGTAGGTGCAGTATTAACGGAGCGTATATAGAATAATAATAATAATAATAAATTTTTTATTTGTCCAAGGATCTTATGAATACAACATAGATATAAGACACGTCAAAGTAATCAACATAACACTTAAAAATGTAAAAATGGTCAGAGTTCATTTGTCATTTAAAAATTCATTTACACTATAGTAGCACTTATTAATTAAAAATTTCTTTAAAGAAGATTTAAATTCCCTATTAGAATTAATCAAATTAATACTTTTGGGAAGGAAATTAAATATTTTTGATCCCATTGCAATGGGACTTTTTGCTGTTATACGTTTTTTATGGAGGGTAACATGGATGTGGCGATGAGACCTAGTTAGGTGCTCATGTACATCATTATTAATTGGTAAATCATTAATATTCTCTTTTATCAGTAAACATAGTTGGTATATATATATACAAGGCACTGTTAACAAATTCAGTTCTTTGAATAAGGGTTTACAAGAATAAGTATAAGGCTTACTCATTATACATCTTATAATCTTTTTTTGCATCTTGAAAATTGTATCTAATAGCGTTACAGTTGATCCCCAGAATACAATACCATAAGTCACTCTACTTATAAAGTTGCAATGGTAAACTGACATCATCGCCTTGTGAGGTAAGGATGCTTTTAGGAACCTCACACTATACAGTACTCGGGACAATTTCGAACACAAGTCTTTTACATGGAAGGACCAGTTCCCAGTATTTTCAATTTGTAGCCCTAAGAATTTACAAGTTTTTGTTAGACCAAGTGTATGGTTGTTCAGTGTCAATGTTCCAAAATCTTTGGAATGATTCGGGTTAAACAGCATAGACTGAGTTTTTGCACTGTTTAATTTTAATTTGTTGGAAAGACACCAATTCCAGACTAAATCTAATATATGCTGACCATAGTGATGCACTTCATTGATGTCATTAGCTGAAATTAGGAAGTTTGTGTCATCTGCAAAGAGGACTGGTTTGACATGGATGCTATTAACAATCAAGGGCAAGTCGTTAATGAATATCAGGAAGAGTAGAGGACCCAAGATGCTACCTTGAGGGACACCTGACGTTATCTTGTTTTGGTTTGATTTACATAGTGTGTCACTAAGTCTCATTTCAACACATTGCATTCTATTGCTAAGGTATGATTTTAGCCACTCCAGTGCGACTCCTCTGATTCCATTTTGGTGACACTTGTTTATGAGTATGGAGTGATTAACCATATCAAAGGCACAAGAGAAATCAAAAAATAATGCCAAGACCTGTTTGCCATTATCCAAAGAATTTGAAATAAAATTCCAGGCAGTGATGAGGGCATCCTCTGTAGAACGTCCTTTCCGGTATCCCCACTGAGAGTTAGAAAGAATTTTGTATTTTTCCACAAAAGAAAGTAATTTGTTGTAATATATACGTTCAAAAACTTTAGAAAGCTGTGTTAAAAGTGAGATAGGCCTATAGTTGGTTATATCATCCTTATTACCTTTGTTTTTGTACACGGGTATTACTTTGCTCAGTTTTAGGGGTTCTGGAAAGATCCCTAGCCTCAGCGATTCATTGACTAAAAATAGTAATGGTTGCACAATAAGTTTTTTTAAATCCGCTACTAGTCGACCAGGTATATTATCAACTCCAGGAACTGAAGAGTTAGATAATTTATCTAAGCACATTAACATTTCTTTTTCATCACATGGATAAAGGTAAAGGGAATGCACTTCACTGGTGTAATCTACTAAACAATGGTTGTTATTATTGTTTATGAGCTGGGATTTAGTTAAATTACAAAAGGCTTCGTTGATTCGATTGCATACTATATTTGGATCAGTTATTAAAGAACCATCGTCATTGAAAAATTTTGGTACGCATGGGTTTCGTTTTTTACCGAGCTGTGCATTGATAATTTTCCATGTTTCCTTTGTCTTATTTTGTGCTTCAGTTATGCGTTTGTTATTAAAAGATTTTTTTGAATATTTTAGTAAAGCAGTATACTTCTTCTTTGTCTTTTGAAAATCTAAGAACAATTCATTATTCTGGGAATTTTTGTATCTATGTGCTTTTTCTTTTACAATGCGTGACAAATTAATTATTTCCTCAGTGAGCCATGGTTTTTTACATTTGTTTTTCCTATTTTTAATGTTGATGGTGACGGTTGGAATGCAACACTCTATATGATGGAGCAATTTGTCGTAAAAGATCTCAAAACTATTCTCAAATGAGTGAGATATGTAAACATTTTCCCAAGTTTCCAACATTAGAACGCTTTTTAGAAAATTTATGTTCTCCTTTGAGAACACCTTGGTGGTAATTTTACTAGGTCTGACACTCTGAAGTTTCAAATCAAACGTCGACATGATCATGTGATATGACAGACAGACCTTTCTGTAATAGAATAGGAAGATTCCAAACTATGATTCATGATGATTTATGCTGAAATAAAACTATCAGTGAGTAAAACTTCAGAAAAAAATGAACCCAAACCTATTAAAACTCTTTATGTGAACATTCTCCATTTGGCCTAAGCCTAAGGATCATATCAGTGATACTTGATTTGCCTCTGAAAACAGAGATGGACTCTGAATTCTTCAAAATGACTTATTTATTTAATAAAGGATATGATTGAGCTTCGTAATGGGATTGAGTTTGAATATGTATCAGCACTCTTAAGATGAAGGAGCTCCATAGGTATATACATATTTACTTATTTCCCATTAATGCAAGAGAAGACCCTTAGAACAAAAAAGAAATTAAGTACGTACTGTGGACAAATATGAGAAGAAAAAGGTTAAGGAATCCATACGCTGCCATTGCAATACAAGTGAGCTTTGTGTGACCAATTATAGGCGTAAAATATATTGTGCAGCCAATACTAACAAGCTCTATAAAACCTGAGGAAAAAAAGAGATTAATTACTTTGACAATCCATGTTATGTTACATCCAATTCTGCTTTCAGTAAAACAGCAAAGAATGTACCTAATCAGTGAATAATGAAATGGAGTAAATTTTATACTATTAAAGAACAATTAAAAAGGTGGGCTCATGAAAGCCAAAAAACATAATTTTATGACGATATTAAATAGGTAAAATTATAGGTCTCTTATAAGTTTACCACTGCCCTAATGTTAAAAATCTTCCCGTCAACATTTTCCAGTAAATAGGTATCCATTTATCTTGGGGAAAGATAGTCAATCACACAATTCTTACCCATTAAAGCAGTCAGAATATGCACATTTATGCGAAGAGCAGTAAATCTTAGTGTTCTAACTTGCAAAATCGTTGCTAAACCGAAATGGAGTAACACTAGTAAAGCAATTACTATCCTCAGATTGGGGTAGTTCCTGACATCCCAAATATTACAATTTCTGTCATCATCTTCCTCTCCAATAAAATCACTCTGAAAAGATAGTAAAAAATATCTTAAATACTTACATGTATTTTTTTTGTATTACTTAGTATATTTCCTTAGGGTGGTCGAAAAAAAGTGAAAGTGCTCAAATTTGGTATGCCACCCTTTACTTTGTTGAAAAACTAACTGGAAAACTATCTACATTAAATTTTAGACCAATACCGCCCCTGGAAGCAATGCCTCATGCAATTTTAAGTTTTGGTTTGAATGCCATCCGCATCCAACTGGGTAGGTAAATATAGAAACTATATATATAAAAAAGAGGATGCCTGTTTGTCAGTCTGCTCTGCATTTCCAACCGGCTACATAGATTGCAACCACAGTTGGTACCTATAGGTGCACCTATGTATACATATATATAGGTGCACCTATGTATACATAGGTGCACCTATGTATACATAGGTGCATCTCATGCTCTGAAACCCTGTTGTGCTACTTTCAGTTGCGTCTGATGCATCCTTTGTATTGTTTTCCCATTACCGAACCCTACAATACCCAAGTATCTGTAGGCACCTTCATGATCAGGATGTAAGCACCAGTTGTGTCTCTAGATACTTTGAAAAAGCTGTATTTCGCAAAAATACACACTCACTTATCCTATGGCATTTTGTTCTGGGGAAATTCAGCTGCCTCAAGTAAAGCTTTTCCTGCACAAAAGCAAGCCATCAAGGCAATGTTTCAAGTCTCTATACGAACCCCAGGTAAACCTCTTTTTTCCAATGCTTAAATCCTCACACTCCCTTCTTTATATATTTTGACATGTGCTTGCTTCATACACTCCAACCGGGACAAATTTCCTGCAAATGCCTCTTACCACAATTACTCTACCCGCCCTAGAAATAATATACACACTCAGCAATACTCAAGTTCTCTCTGCCTGAAAGGCCCCTGCCTCTGCAATTTTTAATCACATCCCAGAGGAAATTAAATCCGTCTCTTCACCTGCTTTGTTTAAATGGAGGGTTAAAAATCTCCTATTCAGAAAGTGCTATTACAGAGTCTCTGAATACCTTGAAGACTCTCATAAAAACATATGAAATTGTAATGTGTTTTTGTATGGTTTTCCCTTTTCTGTATTTTTATTGTACATATACATATGGAATACGCATCTTGTAATGTCTTTTGTACTTTTATATTGCATCTTTTTTTTGTATGCAAATCTTGACGTAGCCATGCATTGTATTTTGCCAACGGTGATAAATAAATATTATTATTATTACAAGTGTGTTAAGCACCATGTAGCACCCAATCCTCAACCTCTCCACTCTCTCCCACCTTCTGATGACATCCCCATTCACTTTTTCATGTTTGTACATCTTTGTGTGCAAGGTGAAGGCCGATTTGGCAAATTCCAATTCCAATACTGCCTTTTCTTGCAACTTCACCATTCACCGGTAAATGGCCCACGAATAACATTGGTGTCCTTTCAACCGAGCATTCCGAAAAATCATGTTTCTTCTCACTATCTTTCATATTTTCCAAGGTCATTTTTATTCCATATTTTGAGAGGTGAATATGACCATGAATTCCAAATTCTAAGTTTCCTCTTCTATGGGTACTATCATTACCAAGCAATGTCAGGTGGCCAGCTAATATGTATAAAAAACGTAAATTCCTAGAATCTCTAGAATATTTTATCAATTTTGCAGACAATTACATAAATAATGAAATATTCATTTTTACAGGAGCTGAAACTTTGATAAAAGCCAGTAATAAATTTATCTCCGATAAAATTAAGTAAAATATAGCAAAAAAATTTGTTTTAACTGCTATGAAGTATCAGCAAGTGGCATGTTGGGAATGGAATGGAATGTTTAAATATGGAAAATTTATCCGTGTATGACAGGTTGAGGAAAAGTCACAATTTTGCTTTAGTAATAAAGACTACACATGAAACTATTGCTATAAGTATACAAGTATGAAATATCCTGACTACCCAAGTTTTCTGAAAGAGTGATAATTCTGCAGATATGCTTTGGAAAGAAACAGTAGCAAACGCACACTTACTTCAGCAGCAGATCTGAGCTTCAGATAAGGTGAAATTAATAATTTATTTCTGTGTGCAATTAGTTTCATGGCCAGCAGAGCATCTTCAGGACGTTGCATTACAAGGAGCCAACGAGGCGATTCTTCAAATATCCTATTTTATAGGAACATAAAATATTCAATTCAAATCAAAAGGAAGAGGGACTTTTGGGAGGACTTGATAGATTTTCAATAGATATTTACGCTAATTTTTTTTATAAAAAAGACAAAAATATTCTCAACAAGGTCAGTTAACTGACCTTGTTTAGTGTAACCTTACTTACTCTCTCCAAAGTGCGAAGATAACTAAAGGTACAGTCATGAAAATTTGCATATAATGCCAATGGCACATTGCCACATGGATGAATGACAAAGAGAAACTTGATAAGCAGATGGACAGAAAAGCAAATGTTCCCAATTTTGCACAGGTCTTTGGACCTGACACTTCCACAACTGAAAAATAAATCATAAAATTGCAGTTTTATTCTAAATAAAAAAGTACACAAGTTAATACAATATAATTATTCTTTCCTAAAAATATCACTGTTTTCAAAGTTCTTGTTCCTTCCTATATGTAAATAGCTTTGGTGACACGGGAAGAATATGTCCTGATAATGCAGTAGAGGAAAGAGTTCCAGGCACCAGTGGTGCAGCGAGGGGGGGTTTTGGGGGATAAAACCCTCCCCCAGAGCTCAGAGAAATTTTTAAGTTTAATCCATTTTACTTATTTGGATTGATATTACTAATAGGATAGTGTAAGGATTAATAAAATATCCCTCAGAAAGCCATAAAACTCAACATTTTGAACCATTTACCTTAAAATTCCGCAATTTACTAATCTCGTACCTACCGCTTGTCCTAATGGGTATTCCATACCCCCACACACCCCGGTATGAGTTGCACCTTAACCCCCCCCCCCCCCCCAGCCTTAATTCCTAGCTGTGCCCCTGCCAGGCACTGGTTGATACCTTTAATTAACAGAGCTAAAAATATGGTACATCTGAATTTCTACCACCAAAAGACAAAATTACAGGGCATTGTAAAGCATTGCAAGCAAGGAATGTGAGGCATCTGATAGGAAAAAAATTGATCAAGATGTGACCCGTGGGTTTGAGTAAGACAAGGCATCATAAATCTGGTCGAGGATGAGTTATTTCAAGTGCAATAAATGATGCACTAAGAAATGGATATGTTTTAAGTGTAAGCCCTTGAATTCAGCATTAAACTTGCTCAAAATGTCAGTCTTAAGGGTAATTTGGTTTTTAAATGACGATTGGTGGTGAAAGAACGTCACCGTGCCATGGCCGGCGGCAGGCGAAAAGTCAGTTTGTTTGAAAGCGGCCTATGTGGCCACGGCTACAGAATGTTACAATGTTGGCGAGAACGACAAACTGACGACCCCTTAAATGCACGTACTTGGGAGCAACTCTCAAAAGAAAAAAAATCATGGACGCCATGCAATCGGAAAGTAATGTATGCGTTTCTTAATGTTTTTTTCACTTTTTGGCCTTGAATACGCTGTAGACCATTTCGGCTTTGAGCGCCAAAATCAAATCCTCGCCACAGTTCCGAGCTGGTTGCAAAGCACCGACTTTATACAATCGGTTCTTTATACCAGTGTTTTAAAAAAACCTTAAAGTGATGGGGTATTTTTTACCAGCAATGGTGAAAAATATCACCCCAAATTCGCAGAAAAAGTGCTTAAACGCGAAATTTCGTGGTACCCAGTGAATTTCGCACAACCTTGGAAATTTAGCTTTATATTCGTGCGTAGGTTTCCGCGGTGTTGTTCACGATGACTGCTAATTTCCGGGTTCTCCAGCCGCGTCTGTCGTTTATGGTTGACTACAGTTTCGGAAGCCATCCTGCTTCCGTCTTCAGGTCGAAGGTGAGAAGTTTTCATTTTTCACCAAGGTTCAATTGCGTGACCAAGATACAAAACATTGTACCTGGACCAAAAGATCGTATCCCGCAGGCACTATGCAAAGGCATGTACACAGTGCCATGCTCCTGCGGAAAGTCATATGTTGGCGAAACATGCCGAGGAATGGCGACAAGGATGAAGGAGCATGTGAGAGCTACCAATAAAAAACAACTGCACTCGTCAGCCATTGCAGAGCATGTTTGGAGTGAGGCCGGCCATAACATTGAATTCGAAAAAGCGAAGATAGTGGCAAAAGAGAGTCGCTACTACCCAAGGCAAATCAGGGAAGCAATTGAAATTTACAAAAGACAAAATATTAACAGGGACAACGGCTACCCAATCAGCAACGTTTGGAAGAGAGTTCTGACCAATCAGCGCACAGGAGGAGATCGGCCAGTGCTATATAAGACGGCAAAAAATGAAAACTTCTCACCTTCGACCTGAAGACGGAAGCAGGATGGCTTCCGAAACTGTAGTCAACCATAAACGACAGACGCGGCTGGAGAACCCGGAAATTAGCAGTCATCGTTAGCTTTATATTTCACGTTTCGCGAAAATTTGGTGCCCCTACTTATAACTATAGGGGTGAGCCAATAATTAATTCCGATATGAATACTGGCCGATATTGGACTATCGGCATATCGGTATCGGAGCACCGATATCGATATCCGATAATTTTTCCTCTACCATTATGTTATTTATGTATTTACCTCATCAAGGAAAATCAGCAAGTATTCATTCATACTCAGGTACCTAGGATTGAAATATTGGACCAGATCAAGTTATTGGTTCTAAATATCGGTTATCGGTACTAAATATCGGGTATCAGTTATCGGAAAAAAAAGATTATAAGCTCACCCCTACTTATAACCATAGATAGATTTTTGGGGTTTACTCAAATTATAGCCGTTGAAAAGGCCACAATCACGAAAAAAAAGTGAAATACATCAGGCCGATAAATCGGCCCCTGGCAGTTTTCGCTCAACCAGCGAGGGCCAATATATCGACCCCGTGACAGTAAAATGGATTAAGGGTTGAACTTCTGGTATGGCAGGTTCCTATGGCAGATTTCGGATGAGAGAGTTCGGAGACAGAGTTCAGAGAGACATGAGTTCAGATACAGGGGTTCCAAGACCTCAGGGGTCCGCACCTCAGAGTCTCCGAGTTTGAGTCAAAGGCCTTTGTATAAAAGTCATTTGTGCAAAAATCCTTAATGCTAAATGTCCTTGGCGGGAGATGTTCTGTAGATAAGTTAGCTAGAATTTGTAGGGGGGATACCAAAAATTTTTGGGGGGGAATGAACTACAAAATGCCACGGTATATAATTATTAACACTAGAATTAGCGAGGTAAACCGCATACCTATGCTTCCCAATGTGTATGTTTTTTACCCATTTCATGTTTTCCCTTCTTTATTAAAAAGTGTAGAAGTGTTCTAAAAATGTGTTACAGTTATGCATAGTGTTAAGAAAACAAATGAACACTGCAAACAATATAATTACCATGAAATAAAATTTGTATTGTAAAATAAAACATGTGTCTCACATTGGTAAAAATAATATGACCTGCATTATAAAACATGAGTAACATTTCAAAACATGTTATTAGTAGCATTTGTATTGGTTAAAAAGATGATACCAGAGAAAAATGAATCAGAAAGACAAAATTACAATGAAGCACTACAAATGCAGTCTCAAGGTATTTCTTAACTCTTGTGAGCACATTTTGCAAATTTTCCGATTACCTTCAAAGTGTCTACACAAGTTTTTCCACTACTTAGAGCAACTACACTTATTTTATTTCTGATTTTATTGGCCAATCTGGAACAGCTTTCGAACCTTGCCTAATGAAGGTAGTGGTCGCAAAAGATGAATGGCAATAATTTTCTCAATAGCTTTCTCGGTAGCTCACAATGAAAGTTTCACTGGACATTTTTGAGGCATATACAACAGGGCGGATCGGAAAAATCGATTTTTCTTTTCAAATCCATCCCGGTGAAAAAAAGTTGTGGGACTAATCAAAATTAAGGCCTGAAAACTTTGAGACCTCTAGGTTAACCCCTGACCCTCACTCAAATGCCATTTATGGGATATAATATCGGGAGGAGGATCGAACATCGGAAAATTTAATATTTTATGGTCATTCCCTATAGATTTTGCCAAGTTACTGCCCTTTAAGGGAAAACATCCAAGAATGCAGGCCTACGGTCTATGAAGAGGCCTTTCAAGTGGCTAGAAAGGTGTGCGATTTTTGGAGATGCACTTCCCTTCCTTGATGCCTGTGACTAAATGGATTTTGTGGTACCATAGGAAGTACTAAAACTTATGGAAAATTGCAAAAAAAGCCTAAAGAAGGGTTTTATTGAAAAACAAAACTCAAACATTTTTAAAGGAACATTTGTTATTATGCAAAATTTTTGCATGTAAGAGCAAGAAGGAGCATAAGGTTTCCCCTAATGAAGAGGCATTTTGAGAGACCAGCGGACGAAACGAAAGATGATGACTGCTGGATCAAATCCTAAAGAAACAGGAATTTTTAAAAAACAAAATTTGATTTTTATGCATCCATAATAATTTATCAGATATGGTGCTCATAAATGTGATCCATGCCCCAGAGCACGACCCTGCACTACAATATCTCCTGCCAAGGTATGGCACGAGATACATACTTCCATTACCCTCCTCGTTACTCTACTGGTAGGGGGAATGCTTCTGGTGGAAATATCTACTTTTAAATTTTGTAGAATTGCTTAAGTGTATTCTTGATGTTGTGATCAATACTGTGCAGCATCTATGACTGACTGATCAACCAACAGCATACAAGTTGTACGTGTCGTGGAAGGGTAATCCTTGAACACTTATTCGCAGCCCAGCAGGGCATGCAGGGGGAGAGGAAGTAGGTGTGTGGCTGCACCTGGCTTGTGAGCCAGCTGCTATGCACTATCCTAGCAGTGTACTTCAGCTTAAGGGGTGATCACCACTATCCATATAATGTTCAGTGGCGACTCTTTGTGACACAGTATACCATAGTTTTGCTAATGCCACTCTCTTTCACATAAAGAATAAATTATACTGATTTGTGAATGAAAAACTTTGCTGTTTCTACTATTTGGAAAGGCACAGCACAATGCCCATCAGGGGCTCTTCGGACTCTGAGGTGGAAGCTCCCTGTGTTCGCAATGGCAATAGAGTCTTCGATATCTCAGGGGATTTTAGATCCCTAGGAAGGACCAGAAAAAAGCATTTTGCAGGAGATTGCCATGGTGACCGCTTAAATCTTATATATATAAAAGAAAGTCGAAAATCGTGTTAGTTAGAACACTTATAACTCGAGAACGGCTGCACCGATTTCAATGAGATTTGGTTCTTTGGATTCGTCTCAGGCGGGGTTAACATATAGGCCATTAAAAAAAGGATAATTTCACCAAAAAATTCATCTCTTTCCTATGGACATGCTTTTAGGAGTTATAGTAACACAACAATTGATAAGTCGGTCAAAACTACAAATTAAATAATTTGTTTTGTTTTTACCACATTAATAACTGAATTTAGTAACAATATAACATTTTAATTACTAAATATATTCAAAATATTAATTAAATTGAAATTACATTTTTTAAATTTAATTCGAGCTGATTATAAGCCCAGCCGTGGCCCAGCTCGAGTTGACACTTCACTACCGTGTTTGTAAACAAATCTCCAAGCAATTGTTGACAAACGGTAATGTCCGTGTTCCTGTCGAGGAATCGAGTAGTTTTAACTCATTTTCTTGGAATGAATGCAAATTAGTTTCAGCGTAAGGTGAGCTCATCAACAAAGAGTTTCAGAATATGATTGATCGCCAAAAGAATCAAAGATGGTTGATTTAGCGAGCAAGAACGAAGATGTGGATGACTAAAACGAGGTAAATTCAAATAGTTCGTACTCTGCATGAATTCGAATCTTTTAAATGTGTAACAAACGAAGACGAAATCACCAACTATCTATCTGAATATTTTAAGTCCTTGGACGTACCTGGCTTACCAAGGCACGATTTACAGCAAAATGTAGTTTCTGTGTTCATGATCTTTCGAAGCCTAAACCAACCATAACTATCCAACGGAACGTGTTTGGTGATTCAAATAATTGGTAATGAATGTGATTCACGTAACTTTACTCAAAGGAAAATTCAAAGGTGAGGAAGTCCTCATTCCGTAGATTCCATGATCTCAACTCATATGCCCTTTTGAGCTTAAACGTATTCAATTTCCAATTCATGTTGCATTCGTGATAACGATTAAAAAATCGCATGGTCAGTCTTTCAGTTTTTGTGTTGTTTGTGCTCATGTGCTAATGAAAACCCATGATTTTCTCATGGTGAATTTAACATGCTATGTTCACGAGTCGATAAACCATCCTCTGTATTTCTTCCTTCGCTTTAAGTGCGTAGCTAGGATAGGGAGTTTTGGGCGCAGCTAATACCACGGGTATGTAGGGTATAGAAAACTCGCTAAGGTAAGCGGGAAGTGTGGGGGTACTTCCCCCAGACATTTTTTTAAGATAAATGGTTCAAAATAGTGGGTTTTGCGGCTGTGTAAATAGTTAAATATGTTTTGTTTGTTAGTCATCCATCCCCCTAATATTAATAACAAAATCTTTCATTAAAAAATTCTCTAAGCTCTTGGGGGGGGGGGGGGGGGGGGGTTATCCCCCAAAACCTCCCCTCGCTGCGTCACTGCTTTGCTTCGCTATATTTATTTAGCTTCATCCACTTCATCTTGCGCCTGATAACAAAACAAAAACTGTTGTTTATCAGAAGGTGCTTGACGCAAGACATTAAACCCGAATGTATAGGGCTCACCGTGGTGCGTTTACGCATGCAGTACGTTTACGCAGTGCATTTTTTCCAGACAGAAATACTAAAACTGGCGCGCCTTAAGTCATTTAATGCGAATGCTGCTTCATAGGGGCTTTTCTTGCACGATTTTGAGCATCAGTCAAGCGTCGGTCTGGGGTTATGTCAACCTGCCCCCTGAATGGGCCAAGTGTATGCAACAGACTTGGACCTAAAAACATTTTTTTACAGCTAATAACGCAAATAGCCAACAACTGAATGCGTATAATTTTTATTTCATGAACTGCTTTATTAAACCACAATGCCCAAAATATCTAGCTAAAACGTAAGAAAATTTGTTGAAAAAAATCCGCGTAAACGTGCACCGATCCACCCTATGTAGATTCAATAAAGAAAATGTATTTCTGACAAGCAATTTTGGTACTCATTTACGTAGTTTTATTGAATTTGTATCCTTATTTTATTATAATAAATTAAACGTGATTAAAAACGATACAGCCGCTCTTGATTAAAAATGGTGTAAGTAAACTGTAAGTTCATTGATTGTTAGGCGGTACGAAGTTCGCCGGGTCAGCTAGTTATATATAAAAACTGTTTTAAAGACATGAGAGTCTAACTTAAGTAGTATGATGAAGTGCATTCTATGATAATTGACATAATTGAAAATCAAAGCTGAATAACAGTATAAAATACATGAAGTGAATAGACCTCTCGCAGTCATTGTAGGTAACTGTGGACAGTGCACTTGACCTGAAGTTACTCCTCCCAAACAAACTTCATCTTTGCATTATGTGTTCCAAAATATTAAAAGTAAAAAGAATGAGCCTCATAAGGCTGGTTGTACACTGGAAGCATATTCAAGCGGCTTTGTGCTCACACTACACAAGTGTAAACAAGTGGCTTCACGCTGCAAATCCCATAATCCAGAGTCAGGCCTACCCGCGTCCATTGCAGGTGCCAACCTCCGCAGAGCTTCAGGCTTACTAACGCTCGCGCTACACATCCTGTTTGGGTTGGATCTGTCGCTCGTGGACGCTTGAACTGAGACCTCCTTTATTTATAATTTTCTCTTTACTATTCAAAATATAACGGAAAGGCCTGTCATCCGATAGTCATTAAAAAACTTTGGCCGTTCATTTTCCAAATCCATATGCAAATGGTTGCACTTGCCCATCGCCCTCCTCTTCTGATAAATTCGGTTCACCCCACAAGATCTTTTCTTACCAGCTAGCATCCTACATCTTACGAGGTAAGTTCTGTCAAGCAGATATAATTCCTCGAAATCCATATTTACTGATAACGTTGTTTTTCAAACAAGGCCCAACTCATGTATATTTGTAACGAATACACAAGTCCACTGGCAGCGCAAGTTCACTTGAAATGGACGAGCCCTATGCTTGTAGCTGTTCATCTTGTTGCCGCTTCTTGCCTCTCGAGTATGCATTAGCACAAAGCCGCCTGAATACGCTTCCAGTGTATGACCGGCCCTAATTGGAAAATAATGAAGTGATGCACGAAAGAAAAATGCAAACAGTAAATTGACTGTCCTCAGCCATTATAGTGTTGAGAATTGATTTCTTGAAGTCTAGACACATCATTAAAAACACATAAAAATTGGGAAAAGTTTTCTTTCAAGAGTAAAGGCATAAAATTTATAAGAAAATTATTCTCTTACTGTAAACCAAACTCAATGTAAAAGCTCCACCCACACAAATTCCAAGAAAAGTCTGTGCAAAGATAAAGATGTTGTAATTCGATGATGAAATCGCCAATAGACCAAATACTGGTTGGCAAAGTATACACCAGTTTAGGAAAATACATCTCCCTCTTCTGAAAAGGAAACACAGGAAAATATCAGGACACTAATACCATTGTAAAAATAAGAAAATTTCCAAGTCAACACTATTGAGTACTTAACTCAACATTACTGATGTAATTCAGTTAATACATTTTTATGCATGTACTTAAAAGATACATTTCACAAGAAATATAATAATAATACTACTTTTATTCAACCTTAAACACAATACAGACAGCCTTCGTCAAAATAAAAGCTAAATCCAAAATATACAATTCAGTGTATTGCTCTCCAGAAATTCATTCACTGAATAGAAAAATTTACTCAAAATCCAAGGGTAAAGAGCATGCTTAAACTTTGGTAATACAAAATCTCTGGCCTCTTGAGGTAAGAATAGGAATGAAATAGTTTTATTTCCTTGTGTAAGTATCCAACTCTGATTATGCCCTAAACAATTTAAAGGGTATCATGCCCACCCTGATTAAACAAAGATAGATGATTTCTCGTTCTATCATTCATTAAACTCATTTTTATGATGGTAAGCAGCATCAGCTGCAATTATACCTGCTTCGATTGCACAGTCAGCTGCTGTGAACATGCCTTCTCACTTTCCCAGTAGCGAGTCATGGACGAACTTTCCCTTTCCCATACCCAGGGCCGGCCCTAGCAGGTGCGGGGCTTGGGGCGAACCTTCAGTGCGGGGCCCTTCACTTAAAATATTAAACTCTATACCCCATCTACAAACTCGAGCATTTTGAATCCCTACCACTCTCTGGCTAAGTATGTGTTCCCCTCCCAAATTCAGACTTCGTAATTACGCCGTTATGATACCATCACGCCTTTGAGTTCAAAATAGTATAATACAAATAAAATTTATAATTATATTTATTCATAAAATTATAACGTAAAATAAACATATAAAGCGCGCTTTTTCAATAAGTACGTATTTTTATAAGTTAGATTATGAAAGTTAATTAGTTGTAAGCCTAAAGCAATTACTGTAAAATGAAAAAAGATAGTTTTAATTTCACATGCAGGTCAAAATGGTAATAAATTAATAAAATGATGAAAATAAATTGATATAATGAATGTAATGATTTTTTCTCTGTGGATTTTTCGCACAAAAATAAACTTACCATTGCATTGAAGTTTAATCACTCTTATGTAGTGGGTTATTAGAAAAACATGATTGTAGTAGTATGTAGTTAAAATAGTTGAAATTGCGTTTTCAAAACTAACATATATTTTAATTTTTTTTCCCAAACGCGGGGCCCGGGGCGGTCGCCCCGCCCTAAGGCCGGCACTGCCCATACCCTCATTCCTTCCACGAAGGATCATCTTATCCCCACGCCATTAGTAAGTCATTTTTTTTTAGATAAGCATTTCTTTTTCTGGGAAGTAATAAGAGTTTCTTGTCCCTCATACTAAGCCCTTCACTTTTCTGCTGCATGTGACTAGTAGTTTGCCATAGAGTGAGCCGCAAAGCAAGGGTTAAACCAATGTGGATAATGAAACAGCAATTTGATGGCCTAACTAACTTTGCCTTTACGCTCCTTTCACATTGATATGGACAATATATGCTTCAAGCACTGAAAAAATTACATAATCATTGATGGAGGCTTTCACATAAGCACAGACCTGCTGCATGCATTGGCACATTCATTCTGTAGTCCACATGCGTCCAGATGTGTACATCCACATGGATTCAGATGGCAACTATGGATGATGCACGTTGTAGCTAATTTTTTTATGACAACACAGCAGAGATTTTTCACAATTTGAGCATGCCCTGCTCACCATCAACGGACAGTAAAGCCAAAGCACACCAGTACACAAAGCACATGTGTGTTTTGTCTCTACTGTCCGCCAATACGTTGTTTTAGTCCCATTTTTCTCTGAGAATAATAATACCCAGAAAAATTTTTTAGCTAGCATTGATATTACGGATTAATTGCTACTGAAGAGCCAGTTTTCCCTGCAGCTAGCAAAAATAGTCTTGGCCAAAGAGATAGGTAATATGAAGTATCTCCAAGAGAACTATCGTTGGGGAGTTAAGTACCTGAAGTGTAACATGGTTTGTGGTTGATTCTAGCGACAACTAACCAGTTAACATTAAGTACAGAATGAAAATTATGTGGAAAAAGCAACAGAGGCCAAGATTCGCAATCAATTGGAAAGTTTTATAGGACCAATTTATATGCAAAACAAATGAAAACATTCATAATGATCAAAACTGAAAAAAGAAGCTTCATTTATTTGTTAATTTTCACCTGGGCTGTAAATGAGCTAAGCAGCATGGGTGGACTCAGCATAATTTGGGGAGGGATCATCATAACCTGGGTCCTGGGAGTATGGAATACCCCCAGGAGAGAGGGGTGTTTTTACAGAAGGATAACGCTACCTTCTACGATAAATAAAACACACTTCTCTCACATATGCGACTTGAACCCATGCTATTGCATGTATACCCCCTTCACTTCTATACAAGGACACAACAATGATTAAGCAAATAAAAATTTTGATAAAATTTTGGAAGGGTCATGACTAGGGCTGTGTGTGCATCTTGTCTCAGCAGTTGAGATGAGGCTTTTGTTTCTCGGCATTGCCAGGATAGGACTCTTGGTGAGGCGGGAGTCTTGCCTGGATGAGGAGTCTCAAGAAGTCTCAAAGGGGCTAGACATCTCAGCACCTGTCGAGACTCCTGAGCAAGACAGGAATTTCCAATGAATATAACCATCAGTTAACAGAAGAACTTATTATGTTAGGCTTTGCAATATTTATGGATTTTTTCCACATGATGAAAATATTTCATTGATGAGCTATCCTCTGCATTCAATTTTTTTTGTGTGTATGATGTTGATAGAGCATCCAACAAGAGATTTGAAAAATATTTTGAGTTTTTTTTTCCTTTTCCTCACCTCTACATATAATATTACATTTGAATCTTGATGTCTACGTCTTAAAATTGAAATGCACATTTTGCTAACATTTTGGTATATTTATAAACCATCACCAGGGCTTGAAATGAAAATGAGTATGTATATAATTTTGTTACATAAGCAAAATAAAGGGTTACATAAATGCATATTTTTACAGTAATATAATAATAACATCCTTTCCCTTCCGCTATAACCTTGTCTAAGTGGAAAGGCTTGCACGTTCCTATATGACCCCTAGAGCTGCACTGGCGGGATTAATTCTAAATTATTCCCGGTTGGGCCACCCATGCCAGATAGGCCGAAGGGCAGGAACTACACGAAAGGTAGTCCACAAGATGGTGTCACGTGAAAAACACTGTTGGAATGGAAGTGGGGAACCCTACCTACTATCTCTTCCCTGAAAACATGGAGTACAACCAAATGAGACTCGGAATCTCATTGACCGGGACCCGTCTGCAAAGGGCGGGTGTCAGTCAAGGCAGTGAGGTCGGCATGGTCCTCAGGGTCGTCGACATGAGAAATCCTTGCAGAGACTTATCATCATCACCAGCCGCAGCAGCAATGAAGAAAGAAGACCAAGAAGATGGAGAAGAAGACGTCAGCTACAAATGTAGGGACGTGGAATGTGAGGACAATGATGAAGGCAGGGAAGTTAGAAAATATCAAAAGGGAAATGGATAAAGGGAGGATAGATATCTTAGGATTATGTGAGGTGAGGTGGAGGGATGGGGGGGGGGGGACTATTGGAGAGATGGTTATAGGGTACATATAGTGGTGGGGAGGAAAGCCTGTGAGGGGATGCTTTAGTATTAAACCGGAAGATAGGTAAGCGTGTGGTAGGTATTTACCAGGTAAGCGATATGATTTTGTTGCACATTTTATCAACTTTGTTAGACTGACACTGTTTAACAAATTATTTTCTTCATTACAAGACACAACCAAAGAATCAACGTGACTCATGGGCCTGGAATTAGTGTTTTACTGTCATGACTACAATTGTTATGAATTATGTAGTAGCCTGAGCACTTGGCCATGGGGTCGGGGGCACAAAAACAGCGTATGGTAGTGTATTAATAAAAGTATTTATCAATGTAAGAGTAATGTATGAACTGATATGTATAAGTTCATTAATATTAGTGTTTTTCATAAATAAAACTTTGTAAGAGCATACATACAGTGTAATTTCCACTACTGCATCGGAAAAAATGGCTTATGGAGGCATTATATTTTAGTGGTGAGGAGAATATCAGGGGAAGAGGAGCAGCAAAGTGTTCTTAGCCTCCCCCAGACAAAGCTCCTGGTCCCAGCCCAGTGTTACAGCATGCAATAATATGTAATGAATGATGAAGCCATTGTGCATTCCATAACCTTACTTTTTTTTAACAGTGTTTCAATGACTCTTTGGTGTCACAATCAGGACAGTTGATCGATATCTAATAACTGAATTATGAACTGAATTATGAACTGAATCGATAATTATCTCACTGAGGCAAGCAAGCTCAAACTTTTCAATGCTTTTGCATAGCTCTACTGCATACTAAACTCTTCACTATAAAGCAAGCAATTAGTGAAGAAGAAGTTCACGGTACTTATTGGTTACTGCCATAACTTTTTAAAATACGCTTTATATGAGAAATGTTAAGAAAAAATCATTAAGTATAATTATTTGGTCTCCATGGAAACTCATTATTTCATCTCGAGGACCTCAAGGTGCACACCCAATGTGTGGAGAGCATGTGGGGCTAGGCAAAGCGGCACAACAAGAAGCAGCTCAAGATCTTGAACACATACCTACCTAGCGGAGTTTATGGTGTGCAACGGATAGAAGCAGTGGCGTAAATATGGGGGGGGGGGGGATGAGGGTATAGATCCCTCCCCTCCAAAGCCTCAGAAAATTTTATAGTATACATATTAACGTTTTCCCCGCCGTGATAATTTCCCCCAGAATTACAAGTGAAACCCAAATTTTGATTGCCAAGATGTTGGAAAATTGATTTCCAGGCATGTCAGTTTTAAAAACTTATCCCATTTCCTGGGGTGGGGTCGCCCCCAGACCCCTTCATCCCCCCCACCCTGAAATGATAGCAAGCTGTGGCCGTATCAGTTAAGAATCTTTGACCATGAAAAATTAATTAATTGCCCTCATTTTTTAATTATCTTGATGGTTTTAAAAATGTTCAGCGATAACCGATAAGTACCAGGTTGACCATACTCGTACAAGTCAGGCATGTAGCCTGAAATTTGCTTTGGGTGTGTTTGGGTGGTATCTGGATTGCCCATTCTAGTCACTTGCGGTCAATTAGTATGAATCAGAAAACCATACCTTTCATTTACTAAACTCTTAATATCATTTGCATGATGTTTTGACGTTTTCACCATTGAAGGAACAGTCTACATTCATGCTACTAGCCCAAAAGACTGGAAGCCAGTCCAATCGTGCAGCTATTCTATCAAAATGAGTGCTAATATATCAACTCTCACAAAGATAATTATGAGAAATTATGCAGAAGTGGGTATTTAAATTACAAAGCATTCACATTACTTTTTAACGCAACATACCTGTCACTCCATATTCCAAACAATAAGGATCCAAGAAATCTTCCAAAGTGATAAAGATACTGATATGTTGGTACCAAGTGCTCCCGATCACAAATCATATCCCACTATAAGTAAGCCAGAACAAAGAATGGAAAAACATGTTGGACAGAACTTTTTCTTGAAATTAAAAATTTTATTTTCAAAAAATTTACTTAAAACCTGAATCAAATAAAGCTTTCATGGAGTTTTAGCCACAGATATCGTAACGGTTAGCCACCAACCATTTTATTTTATGTTGTATGCTTTGTTTTGAACTCGCGGGCTATCGAATCGGATGATTCGATAGCATGGCTGGTTTTCGCTCGCCGCCGTCCCTAGGGACGGCATAAAAAGGTGCAGCGGGTGAGGACGCAGGACAGAAAAAAGAGTGCAACGATGTTGTAGTGAGTGGTGAGTGAAATAATTGAAACCAAGGAAAGGAAGTTCGACACCGCGGAGCCATACGGACGCAGTAACGTCAAGGACAGAACGTAAAGTATCTGCACTCCATTCCCCCCCCAGTGAAGACCCCCCTCCTCGTATACGGTGAACACTGTTCGTGCGTGGGAAAAGGGATTTTTTTTTTAATTTATCTTTGGGTTGTTATAACTTGGTCCTTTCATTATTCAACGATTTTTTTTTTATTTCTCTTTGGTTGTTATAACTTGGTCCTTTCATTGTTCAACAATTCTTTTTTGATGTTATAATAAATTGTTATTTCTGTATTGTAAGGTGGCTAACCGTCATTTCCATCCAAATCATCAGCGTATTTTACTCGTGGGCGAACCCCAACACCCATCTGGGATTTCAAAATTTTCCAATTTTTTTATATTTCTTGCAAATAACCACTTCCTGACCACTGAGACGTAGGCATCAGGGGAAGGGAGGACCCATTGAACGGGCTGGTTACAATATATATAAAAGGTGCATTATAAAATAGTGTAGCAATAGCATAGAGAATAGAGTGGCAGCTGAAACACAATGCCACAAAATTAGACTTTGAAGACACCAAGTTCTATTTTATTATACAATCAAATCCTTGATCCTTTAGTAAAACATTTGAGATGAGTACCTTTCCAGTTACAGTAAAGCTACTTTCATCAAAATACATGATGGTCTGGTTGCATGGTTTTGTTGGAGTTGCAAAGTTGGGAGTAAAATTACTCGGCAGGGAGTCATAATCCAAATCATATATTCTGCAGGGATCAGTACCCTAAAATTGATTATTAAAAAGGGTCAATTAGTCAATATAAATTTGAAATATTAAAACAAATAAAATAAATAATCAACTGTCAAGTCCTACAGATCATTCTCCTTTTGCATTAACTATACAACAGTGAAAAAACTCTTTGATAAACATAGGTTTTCTGAATGTACTTCTGCCTTCTGACTTCGTAAATGATATCTAAAAGATTGTATCACTCAGAATTAAGGCACAAATTAAGTACATATGTACTTCGCCAATATCAATACATACCATGCATTTAGATAAATAATACCTACATGGAAAATGAATCATGTAGAAGTAGAATGAATTTAAGTTTGAACACACAACGTATCAGAATATTCTCACAGCCCACAGATGCATACAGGGAATGTGGAACCAAACCTATGCTAACATTTTTCACCCCGTGATTTCTTAGTTATCATGGAAATCCCCTGATATGGCATCTAGCACAGTCACCTGTCACCCTATCATCCCAAATTTTCAGGTAATGTTGTTCCATTTCCTTGAAATTCTGAGGGTACTTTTTCACCCTGTACCAAAGTTACAGTTTACCGCATATATTATAACTTTAATACATTGCATTTTTATTATTAAAAATGTGTGCGATTTGTGCAAAAACTGTGGTTGACAAATTTTTTTAGTGCCATATCATATACAGCAGGTCAAAATACATGAAGGACACCTACATTTTCGAGAAAAGCTTTTGCGATTTGTTGCATAGTGCTATTACTAGAAATAAGCCTGCCTTCCAATTATATAAATTGAAAATTTCCAAACTTCTTAATGTGGAATGTAATCTTTCCCTTAGCCATTACTATATCAATGAATTTCACAAAAAATATTACAAGGCAATCATGTGTTTGCTTGGCTTTACTTCAATTGCAAATATAAACATTTCATACACATTTAAATTGTGGTTCCACACTTATATGCATGAAGTAGGCTTGTATACCTACTGCATACTCCTATAACACTTACTTTCTGACAATATGTAAGAATGTATCACAAAAAAGTACAGCAAGTATGCTCTATTGCAGGGGCGGATCCAGGATTTCTTTCTGGGGAGGGGGCCAAGGATACCCCATAATACAAAACAAATGCAATGATAACGGGACCGTGCTAAAAATCTTGCATATTTTTTTATGGGTCTGGGGGTCGCACGTACCCCCATGCCCCCACCCCTCTAGATTCGCCTACGTTCTCTTATACACTTGGACGATAATGACAAATTTGGGCTAAAATGAACTAAAATGGTTCACCTTTTACCAATAAGCAAAAGTTTAAGGTAATTTACAAAAACAACTAAGAGATGCATCTTAAGGTCAATAGAAGGCACAAGTGTCTTCTAGTGACCTTAACCTTTTCGCGCCGGGCTCCTTCACGGGAAGTTGCTTTTGGCTGTACGAAGGCTTTGAGCATTTCTTTTTCGCCCCGTACGGAGTTTTTTCTCGGCAACGAATCGTCCAGGTAGTTGCTCCCTCCACTTAATGACCTTTTCTGGCGGGGTGCCGGACCCTTTCCCCGGCAACTGGGCAAATATAATCCTAAACCCTTTTCCCGCAGGCAGCCCATCACGGTGTACTTTTGCGGTCAGTTTATTGTTTCTAGTTCGATTGTAATTTTTTTTAATTGTTACTATTGCATTAAATGTCAGTTCATCAATGTATACCTTTCATTTTGCAATGCCTATAGAACTTTTAAACAAAGTTCTACGGTCATTTTTAGGGTTTTCAGCAAAAGGGCATTAGATCATAGGCCAAAAAATACTTTAAAGGGAATGAAATCTTTCAATGTTCCTAGCATACTTCTATAGGTATTTACGATTTATGATATTAACATATTTTATATCCATGATGCCCAAATCCACACTCCTCATTCGCGTCTGCTCTCAACGAGTTCTCTGAAAACATGGGAATGAAACATTTCGAAGTTTTTAAGAAGAATATTTTCCCGAAAAATTCTCATAAAACTACTTGAATCAAACGACGATTTTTTAGGATATGCATTAATCAGTATTTATAGCGAAATTCGTTTATAATACCTTTGTATTCAAAGGTTGGTAAGAGGTTATTCAAAATAGTGGCTGTAATTTTGGCTCACGGCAAAGAACTGAGAGAATCATATTTGATTAAATTACGAGGGCTTTTTTTCATTGAAGTTAAATCGGATATTTTATCGAATTTCACCGCAAATGTACACTTAGAATGTAGCTAACAGAGTAACGTATATTTTTAGATGTAAATCATTACAATATCGCTCCTATAAACTTGCTAGTAAGTTATAAAAATATCAATTAAACATATAACCTTAGCGTCTCCAAAAATTGTTCTAGGTGATGATCAACTCCGTTAATATGAACGCTAGAATTCCGTTTAAAATTTGGAACCAATCAGCAGAACATACAGAATGTAATTCCTCGCATTGATTTTCAATAAATGCAACATGAACGTTTTTAGTTATTTTAACTTATAAACAAATAAGTGACCATGAGCACCTTCCTTGAGTGGGACACTGAGAGCCGGAATGGGCCGAGGTAATCCCCACACGGACAATAGGAAAGGGTCGGACCTCTCGCACCAAGGGACCCTAATGGCGGTTGGGACCCACTTGGCATTCTTGACCGCGAAACCGTGAAAACAAGGCCTTTGGGCTTTTGCTTCGAAAAATTCAAGCCGTGAAAATCCGGCCTTCCTTCTTTAGCATCAGAAAATTCAGGCCGTGAAATCACGCCCTGCATAGGGAAGAGGTTAAAAGACAAATTTCCTGACTCAACAATGCCAGAGTCTGATATAGCAATTGTATCAGAAGCACAAGATTGGCCAAAGTCTACTCCTTGTTGTAGGTAATTTTCACAAGTGCTTTAGGATACAAGACTAGTTTTACTTTGAGTTTTCATAAATTATCAAAATGTTTAATAAAATCAAAAACATGCTAACGTTGAAAGTGGAGGAAAAATCAGCACATGTGTTTCATGACACACAGCTAGCATGATGAGCAATACCAAAAGGAAAGAACTTTTAAAATGATTACATTGTAATGGCTGAGATTCATCCATGTTTCTCTGCTCCAATTAGCATACTTCGGAAACTGCTTACAATAGGCTTTTGGATACAAAGGAGAATAATATGCATCCACTGCTAATACGTTGTTGAAATCCGGAAACAGCCCAAACAATGATAACAAAATGGTAACAGCAATTTGCCAACACTTCCCATCTCCAATCAGACTAAGAACTTCATCATTATACTTATAATAATCTCTATCTTCATTAATGTCAGGCACTATTGGAGGGGGGAAAACATCTAGAAAATCAACACCACTTGATTGACTTCTGGTCATCATCTATAGAAAATTCTCTATGAGAGTCCAAAATACTCTTGAGCTGAAATTATACAAGCAATTGTCATTTCAGGAGGGTAGAATATGAGCATATGGTAATTTCTATTGGGACAAGATTAAATAAATCTAGCATTATCCAACTTTTATCACCAAAACAAAATATCAATTAAAAGCAATGCAGAGTACAGTGCCTACCGTAATTTAATCATATATGCTGAAAACATCTCAGCCCATTCACTAGATTATGAGGTAAAAATTTAAGCAAATGTACTTACTGATTATCCACACTTAATACCTTAAGTAACACATAAATAACAGTTATTTGACTGGGCCATCCAACTTCGATAGATTTATTTTGGGGATTTACTTTAAGAAAACTCCACTCTTTCCACAGAAATTAAATACCACAAATGTTTTAGAATACCATTACAACTCATAAATGTGAGTTATGGCCTGCAATAGCACAGTTGTTCATAGTTTTGTACCTGATTTCTTCGTATTAAAATTCTATTGATATTTTATCACAGATGATAAGTCAATTTAAATATAGGTAGACCAGTGATAGCACGTTGGACTCCCAAGTTGAGGGTCGCAGATTCGAGACCATGTGATGAAAAAACATTTTTCTGGCTCCAGTAATCAACTTAAACATGCAGTACGAAATGACCTCACCAATGAGAGGCAGCAGCCTTAGCAGAGGGCATTGGCAGAGCAGACCAAGAAAATCGGTCCATTATAAACAACCACAGCTTTGGGCGAGAGCAAAGTTCACAGAATCAGCCAAAGTACTGCAATAAGGAAGGCAATGGTAATCCACCACATTATTCTCCTGAGGAGATGTAGCCCCACACTCAACCTAGATATGATTTGACTGCATTCTTCTGGATTAAGTAGTCTATAGGTAAAATAGTCCGCCAATCAGATATCTTGGTGGGGACTACTGGGAAGGGAACATCGGTCAGGGAAGACAGATGCTGGATTCGGGGTTAATTCCATAAATTTCTTAGGGAAAATTTTCATCCTTACTCATATTTGTGCTCATAAATCTAACTTGGTCCCCATAAATTTATAATGAAAAGTAGGAACACAGAAAAATAGTTAATAATTTAATTATACAGGCATAATAAAAAATGAAGCCACATTTTTAGTATTTTCTTAAGCATTCAATTTTCTGGTAGTCTATTGAATGGCTTTCCTTGAAATGCTTTCTACAGGCACTTATGATCGTTTGAGGATGTGCACTCCTATTAATGTGATTTTTTTGTTTTCCAAGAAAGGAATTAAAATATAATCTTCATCCTGGACATATATTACTTTCCAATTGCATGATGTCTACATTTTTTACTTTTGAGAGTCGCTCGCTAACACCTGCATTAAAGGGTTCATCAGTGCGTTGCTCTCACCAATTAACATTTATGTGGTTGCAGCCACTTTCAAATGAGCTTTCTTTATGCCTGCCGCCATCCACGGCACGGCGCCTTTCTTCCAACTTACTATATATAGGTCTTTATGGATGACTTCAAATGAGTATAATCGCACCACTTGCTAGAGTAGACAGGGTCAAGTTAATGGGCACTCATAAAAAAATAGGGGTTGGTTGGAGGGATTGGCACCTCATTAATGAGGTGCCAATATTAGTAATTAGTACATAGCCGAAACAGCACAGGTGTGGGTAGCTGACGACAAATCAGAGCAAGCAAGCTTAGGCCAAGGTTTGAGAAAATGCTTCCCATCATCACCCTTACAACTTAACGTGTATGCAGAGGAGCTGTTGAAGTAGGCAATCACCCTCAGGGATGCATTGGAAGCAGGAGTTGAAGTGTGAGGACTGAAAGCTGCAATAGATCTAATGTTGACTTATGTTGCTAGGAATTGTTAAAGCAAACACATACTTGGGGGATGATCAATTTGGTTTCAGGAATGGAAAATCAACCCATGACGTAGAAGGGGTTATGGGTCCTTGTGGAGAAAACCCTAAAATATAACCAAGGTATGTCAGTGTGAGAATATGGCTAATGGGTATTCTTTAGAAAATATATTATATAGGCTATAGGCAATCACATGAAACCCTGAGCATACTTCAAATGTATCAGAGAAACAGAGAGATATTTTCAAAGGTCAAAGTATCCAGTAGAAAATACCACATAATTTAATTTTTTTGGGAGTTATCACATAGTTTCGAAAGAAACTTGCAGATTCGGATCATCACTGACTAGGACAACAATCCACTTGATAATATAGCATTAGACCACGATGGTATTTCAGGAAAAAAGTATGATAGCTGGAATATTGTAAATTAGATTTAGACCACCTGAAAGAACATTCTTAACAGTCAGAATTTCTTTCATATATTCAAATTACACTAGCTGCACACCAACGATTCCATGGCATACTGCTTATCGGATTTCTTTCACTCGTTGCCGAGAATCCTTTGGCCATCTCCCCACGAATTTAAAAATGGAATTATTTTATAAAACCGTCATCATGAATATGTGCAAACAGAAATATTTCTACCATTTTATAATTCTAAGACTGATTCATTATACTCTTGATAATATGGTATTAACTAATGTAGAAAAAATTAAAGACCTTGGAGTATTATTTGATAATAAGCTTAGTTTTAACTTTCATCTTGACTATGTCATAAAGAAATCAATGAAAAGCCTTGGTTTTGTGATTAGGAATTCAAGGAATTTTCACATTGACATTATAGGGCATTTGTACACTACTTTAATACGTCCGATAACTGAATATGCTTCCATTGTGTGGTGGCCATACAAGAGTACACAACTCAAACGTATTGAGAGAATTCAGCACAAATTACTTAGGTATGTTCATTTCAAAATCAAGGGATTCTCTTTTGACGTTAATTATGGGGTAATACTTTCTATGCTTCAATTAGACACTTTATGCCATAGAAGAGTTAAGGCAGATTTAATATTTTTGTATAAACTTTTAAATAATAGAACTGTGTGGTGGAACCAATTGGTGCTGTTAATCTAAGAGTTCCATTTCACAATACAAGGACTAACCTAGTGTTTTCGAACAACTACCACAGGACTTCTTATGGTCATGGTGCCCCAATTGAAAGAATATTGAGGAATTTTAATCTCTTTGGAAGTTCACTGGATGTATTTAACTCTTCAATTACCCAAATTAGGAATTTAAAGATTGTTTGCTATAAAGAATGTGACATCTGTGAATGATTTTTTTTGTTTCTATGCATTTTATTGTGATATACATGTTGTATTTTATATTGTATTTTATTGTGATATACATACTCTATTTTATATTGAGAATGTTTAGATAATTGTATTTTATAATGTGTTTATGTGATGTTCTACTGTGTCTTATAACATCTGTTGATGCTATGGTACTGATTTGTTTATTATTTTGATAATGTGTTTATATGGTAATATGGGCATTTTGCCTGTTAAAGCAATTAAATTAAATTAAATTAAATTTTTTAATCTGCTAAGGCAGGACGCGGCTACCAACAACAACATTTTCTTACCTTTGGACGTCCGTGGAATATCCGAAGATCAAACGATGACACTCATATTTAGATCGATTTCCCGCAAATAATGTCCAATACTGTGCACCACTCTGCACACTCTTTTTAGTTCGCAACTTCGCTGCAACGGCAAGGCTCTATCACCAACAACTTCAAACAATGCGTATTTCGCAGCACGGTAAAAACAAATGAGTAACGGAAACCAAACAGAAACATTGTTTTGACAGGTTTTTTGACTATTCGGATCTCATGTTTCTTACTGAGGATTTGTCCCACTATAAACTTTATGATTTGTCCTGTGAATTTTTTACATCGTTTAAATGTTCGAGAGGATTATGCTCGAGGCGCTCACAGTCATGCCGCCTTAGTTTAAATGTTGCTGTGGATAAAGGAATGGTGATTTCTTTGTTATGTTCGTAAAAATGTCATTCAATTCGACCACCGCAGGTGACGGTATTTACGTTTATAACTGATAAACAAAATGGAATTACTCGAAGCGCTGTGCATCATTGGCGCTATCCATACCTTTTTATTGTTTATAGATATGTTTTTGAAGGTACTAAATTCGATTTACTTCGAATGGAAATGTTTTGACTTCGCGCACAGGGCTTGCGTAATATCAGTTGCAATTTTCTTCCAGAGTTGTTCCCATTATCCATATCTCTATTTTTTGGAGAAAACTGGTTTAAAAGTTGGACCGGGACGCATACAATGGTGCACTACCGTTGTTAATAGCTATTTCCAAAAAATTGTGAGGTACAATCCTAATTTTTGGAGGAGGTGGTTTGCCTTGGGCGTGTGGGTTACGTGTTTAATGCTCCCAGTCGCTGTGTATTTGGTCGCCAGTACCACTGTCTCTAATTTGTGGAAGAAGAATCAATTGGACAATCATAACCTCTCTCCTTCATTAGAGCCCATGGTAAAACTATTTTTACTGTTTCACTTTTTTTATTGTTTGATTTACTGTTCGAATAAAGTACACCTCTCGATGCTTCTTACGTTTGGAAGACCGTAAGGCTCGATACTCGCACAAACTTCACTGTTTTGCAAATGTTTTTCATTGCAGATACCAGGAGTTAACCTTCCCCTGGGTGATTTGAACTATTATCTCAGTGCAATCGCCATCAGCAGTGTTGTTCACGAAGCTGGTCACGCTTTTGCTGCTCAGAGGTAAACATGCCAGGGTTAAATGGTCTCCTGTAAAATAAATCTTACACTTTCTGATTTTTTATGATTCCACCCCTTGTAATAGTATGCTAAACACGGTCTGTATCTGCCACTGGTCAAAGCACATACCTACAATCTAAGGAGTGGTCACATAATGTTTATTTGATCAGCTGTGGTAAATATATGAGCACTTTTGAATTTAAACAGTAAGAATAAACCATCCACAGAAATTTCTTGCACTGCTGAAGTTGAGGATATTAGAGCTGCAGCACTGGCAGATCCAGGGTAGGGACAAAGGAGGGTCAAGGGAGTTACTTCCCAGCAGTAGAGGGGTTTTTAACATAAATACAATTTTATCTTGTGTAAATTAGATAACCCAGGGCAGTTAATAGCCCCTCTCTGGATCCGCCTCTGTACCCTAGTGTGGTCCTTAAATTTTATTGTATATATTTTTTAATAAGATCATGTAGATTATTGTGAAAGTTTAAAGCCTTTAACCATTTTGTCTTGTATGTGGCACATTTGCGTACCTAGGATTTTCAGCATAAAACAACAAAAGCTGAACAGTTGCAGTGTCAATTTTCTGACACAAACAAATGAAAGCCGTGTATGTGCGGCATGGGGTGGAGGAAAGTGACGGCAGCGGAAACAATGCACCCAGGTTGCGCCTCTGGACCCAGATTATAGCAAGCCGAAACCCTTCCTTGGCTGCTTAGATATACCCATGAATCCTCTCCATGCAGTTAATTACAGCTATTTGCTATGTTTTTTCTAAAAAAAATATTTTTTGCTTACCTCAGAAATCTAATGTTAGAAATGAATTCTTCCTTTTCCACTTACCACATGGAAATTTCAAATGGAGTTCTAGCGTTAATATCAATGGAGTTCAGTTCAGTTCCAAACAGGTTGAAATGGAATAGAAATATACTAAATGCATCAATAAGAAGGTTAGAACTTTGGTTAAAATTTCTTCACACCAGAAGAATATGGGGAATTCATCTTATATATATGAAAAATTGATGGGAACAAAAAATATTTTTTTCTATAAAAGACAGCTATTTCACTCGGTTGACCATGTACTTGCTCTGTGAATGAATGTTTTAATCTGTCTAAGACTTTAATTTAGACTTTTTTGCGTTAAGAAAACTTATAATTTCTTCATGCCTCCATTTTCCTCGAGTATTGGTACTGATTATTTTGCCTGTACAATGAAGTTATTACTGTGCTATCATTTCTTTTTTTTTTGAATATATGAATAGTCCATTAAAAGCTGTGAAATGGTCTGTTCTTTGATACATTTTATTTTTTTTATTTTAGAGAGGGTGTTCAGGTTTCTGGATTTGGCTTCTGCATATTCCTCATTCTTCCTGCTGCATATGTACTACTCAGCTCAAATCAAGTCCAAGCTCTACCTTCATGTCGCAGTCTTCGGATATCTACTGCTGGAGTTTGGCATAATACTGTACTTTCCTTATTAGCATATGCCACTGTGATATTAATGCCACATTTTGTTAGTCCTTTCTACTCACAAGGAACTGGAGTGTATGTTGTCGGCTTTTCTGAGGTAAAAAACTTCTCTTTGCGTTTAAGTTTTAATTTTAAAGATTAAGCCTATAAGTTTCCTTCAAAATGTCTTGGCTCCATTTTGATTTGTTTGTCATTCTTGATTGCTTGCAATGGAATTATGTCCATTTTTTGAGTCGTATCATTCATGATTAAATCTGAAGTGTGACATTAACCTGTTTATGTCCAAATTATTATTTTTTTTTGAGATTTTCTCGAAAGATGTGAGTTTTGACTTCTTAAAGAGATTTTTTAAGTTACTTTTACGATTCATTTGTATTTCACAAATAATTGGAGCAAATGAAAGTAGAATCAATGAGCTCTTGAGTCTGATTTTAATAATAGTTTTTTACTAAGTATGTCTCCTCAATGGTTACAGTAAGGTAAGAAAGTTATGAAAGAGGTTCAGCATAGGCGGATCCAGGGGGGGGGCACGGGGGCACGTGCCCCCCCCCCAGACCCTTAAAAATATGCTAGATTTTTAATACGGTTCCATTATCATTTCGTTCGTTATGTATGACGAAGTATCCTTGTGCCCCCCCCTGAACAAAATCCTGGATACGGCCTTGCTTGTGCCCCTCCCAGAAAGAAATCCTGGATCCGCCCCTGAGGTTCAGGGACTTAAAGATGCCACATAATTAAAGCGTCAAAGCAAAAGTTAGAAATTTCACCGAGTAGCTCTTAAATTACACTCTTTTATTCAGCATTTTACAGTTTTGATGGATCTCAGCCAAGATATTAGAAAAATATGCTCCCTATAGGAGATATTGCAGCTGATTTTTCAATCATCACCACAGTTGGCCAAGTGCCCATTGTGCTTAGTATCAGAATGTGAATTTTACCATTGTTTTTCCCAAAACCATTGGAATAGATTTTTTTGAAAAACAGTTGTGATGGATAAGTGTATTCATAAAATCTACTTTGGTTAGTAAATAGCAAAGACTATGAAGAGATTTTATACCAAATTTCATTGTTAAAGGAAATAATTGTCATAAACTTCATCCTAGAAGCCATGGTGTTAAATGTAAAGGTGAATAAAAAATGAATAACTTAATAATGGAGACAAATGTGGTGAGGATACCCTTTTTAGTAAAATGTTAACATATTTATGGAGTATCAAGCATCGGAGCGGAGTGTGAGAGAGATTGAGTGAAAGATTACTGCCCTTTAGAAAGGGGTATCAGGTTAAAGATGTATCACGATATCTATTTTAAGAGTTCATATTTGTATCACTGGTAAAGGTGGATTCTGGAGAATGAGATGTATATTGGGTTTTAATTTCTTTGTAAATGATTGAGACTAATTATAGTACATGCTTATTTCTCAATTTCATTTTTTAAACTGATCTATTCATGTCTCATTCAAAGAGTAATGTTCCTAGTCAGAAGTGACAGAAAGATCTTTCTTGCAATAATATACTGCACCTAACATTGCATAACCATTATGTAAACTTAAACAATGAATGACCAACTATTCATGTTTGAAAAATTTTCTATATTAATTTTGCCTTTTCATTACCCAATTCGTTGCAATGGCTAAGGTATTGTTCTTACTTTCAGGATTCACCCCTTAGAGGATCCACAGGATTTTATCATGGAGATATAATTGTCAATGTAAATAATAATTGTGACGTGAAGAATAAACTGGATTGGAAGCAGTGCATTTCTGATACATTGTCAGAGAATAATGAACGCCTTGGGTTTTGTATTGGAATAAACTTTCTCCTAGAAAACACTAGCCCTACTGGTAAGTATAAATTCACTTTTCATTCTTAATCACGCAGATGGTGAAATGCAAAACAGGAAGAAAAATCAGATATGTTAAATTTGTGTGGATCCGATACACCCTTTCCACTGGAGTTTTAAAGGTGCTAAAAATCATATTTTTCCTAACCTTAGCATTAATGAGGCAAGGGTTGACATTAGATATTGAGGTGAAACTTTGCCAGTCCCATTTTTAGACCACTTGGCAACTTTAAAGGGGGATCTCCCAAAAGAAATCAATTATGTATCGATTTTTTTCATGGCCACCCTATCACCCCCAAAGATATTTTTATTTTCAGGCCCTTTTACCCATTCTCAAGTGGCACTGCATGAAAAAGTATTACGTTGCACCAGACCTTAGTAAGCATATGGCTTTAGAGTGATGGAATTTTAATTTTCATGTCCGTGACCTTAGAATAATGTACAAAAGTAGAGAGTTTAATGTCAACTAAGAGCATAAGTGGCACCAAAATTTGGTTCATTTCAGATTTTTCATTTTGTGATACCTTATGGGAAAGCATTTCTTTTATTGTACCGTATAAGCACATGTAAGAGGCGCACCCCTATTTTGAGCATCAGAGTTAAATAAAAAAACTTTTCAGCATTTTTTTTATCCTATCGCATGGTGTTGCAGACTTATGCCTGGACTTACGACAGTTATCAAAATTTCCACTTTCAATACTAATAATTCACGCGGCATTTCTCAGCTAAATTTATACGATACATATGGTGCTCGGAGATAAGTAGGTATTCACTTGTAGTCTTACCCTTATGATTCTTACTAGAGATGGTTGGATCGAATACCTCAGATCCAAATTTCCATGAATAATGCCCTTCACCTTAATGTACTTCGGATCCAAATGCGTCGAAGAAACTGAATCTGGATCTGAAATTTTCAATCAATGCTTTCGTGAATGCAACGTCCCATAAGAGGCTGTAGAAAGAGTTCCGATCCTCTCTTTGCATATGCCGTTGCACTACGATGTTTGTCCTACTCGCGAACAATTTTGTTTAAAAGCTCTCGTAGAAGTATTGCAATAGAATTGCAGCCGTGGAAAATTTTAAGGCAAAACACGACAGACACATAGCACGAACTTTCAACATTGAACAAGAATCGGGGAAATCTCAGTGCCGTAGGATAGTAACCGCGTCGTAGATTTTACGGAACCACACTCGGCTCTCCATCAGGCAATGCCTCTGCTGTTTTTTTTTCCTTTTCGAGACCCCACAGACCATAAATCACTTGCCTCAAAGGAAAATATCAAGTTACACGGGAACAATGGAAGCGTGTTTCATCCCTACCCCATCTCACCAACCGACCTTTTTCGGTCTACCAGGTTCAATTCTCCCAGTTTTTGGAGGCTTAATGCTACTTGAGTCACTTACTGAGCCCAAAGATATCCCGATAGCTTTCAGCAATTGTATGATTGTATGACATGCACGAGGTTCAAAAAAGAATGAGATCTAACGCGATGCATATCTGACAGCATTTAAGTTTTTTTAAGCTCTAATTTATTGACACAAAGATTTATAGTTACAAGAAGGCTGCTTATATTCAAAATAGTCCAAGCAGCTTAATTTCGGAAGAAACAAGCATAGTATGAGCAGATTCAAACAAGACAAGACAGACTGGAAACTTCAGGCAACCTAAACTGCATATATCGCATTGCTGCACCTTCGCCCCTTTGCTTTGAAGACAATGATGTCACATGCAAGGTCGGACGTGTTCTTCTCTTTCTCCTTGCCTGTAGCCTCGTTGCATGAAAGCACTCCTGAGCACACTCCTTCCCCTCCTCATCTCCTTCAGCGCTCTTCACTTATAAGCATTTCCGATTACTTCTATCTGCCATTTAGTCCAACGATGTACACACTCATTTGAATTTTTTAAACTGCAGGTTTTGACACCAATATAATTTTCAATTGCAATTATCCTTATAATAGCATCTGAAGATGATTTTTGAAAAATCAGGCCCTTAGCATAATGGAAATTACTTGGCAAGACATATGTTAAATATTTACCAGGTATTGTCCTTCAAAACTGCGTGTTTTTTTACGTTTGATAAGTGATTACTATATGCAGTATAAGTGCCGTGGTATGCCTACTCGTAGCAGTAAATTTAGCATGCACTCTGGAGTGAAATACCCCGCGTGATCTTTTCCATGTTCACATCTGTGGTACGGACGTGACGGCACTATGCTTACGAGTAAGAAACGCAAACAGGAGCATTGTGAAAATACGTCACTAAGGGAGAAACTCCCCTGCCTGCCGCTGGTTTTTGACCTAGGGTTTCAGATGACTGACTCACGCTGAAAACCAAGGCCACTCAGTTCCTCTTGGGCTTGCGACCGGGGAAAGGAAGGAGGAGAAGATGAGAAGTTTGTGTTAGAGACACACCCCCATTTTTGGCTGCAATTTCTGGGAAAAAAGATGCACCTCTTACACGCGCTTATATGGTACTTATTATTTGTTAGAGTGTTAGTCCATAATATTAACTAGAAATCCAGTCCCCTGTCCATTCCTGGTGCTGATATGTATAGTTAATGAAATATTTGTTACTATAATATTACCATATCTGTGACACTTGGGGGATAATTTGTTGGAATGTGTGCAAACAATAGCACATTAAAAAATTATTGAAAAGGTGGTTAATAGTTACCAAGTATAAAATGAGAATGATATGATCTCATTCTCGTTTTATACTCATATCATATACAAAAATATTGATTTGTGGCATGATCACTCATGTAATTTTGTTTGCTTTTCCAGCTTTCAAGGATTTACTAGCTGACTCTACTAATTGCTGCCCTAATTATAAATCAGAGCACCTCTGTTTTACCACTACATTTCCCGAAGATATAGTGAAGCAAGTTTCAGATCTGGATAGAACTTTGCTGAAAAAAAATTGCCTTCCTGCAAGGAAAGTCATTGAAGAGTCTGGAATCTCTTGTAGGACTCACACATCTTGCCCTAGTTCAAAGCCACTATGCATTCATCCCTTACTTGCAAATGACACACATCTTCTGGCAATTAGGCGAACCACTGAGGAGCCAAATCAGCCAAAGCTTGTGATCTTTTTGGGCCATCCCGCTGAAATATGGTGGGGTGTTCAAGTGAGTGACTTTATTCCTCGTTTTAGGTTCATCTCATTGTTTGCGTCACGACTGCCAGATATAAGTTTACTTTTGATGAAATATATAGCAATTTTATCATCTGGATTGGCTCTCATCAATATGCTCCCAATCTTTATGTTTGATGGACAATACATCATAACTGATATCCTTTTATATTTCCTCATTAGATTTATTTCGCGAGATGTTGTGGAGAAAATTGCTAAACTATTATTAATTTCATGTTCTATCCTTTTCATTGCATGTCTTGTATCATATCTATTTTAATAAAATCCAAACTAATTGTGATCAAAAGTTGTTCCTAACTGATTGCCAAACAAGCTACAGTGCAACCTCGATAAAACGACACCCCACGGTGCACCAATAAACACTCGCTATAGCGAATTGTCGCTTTACCGGAGGTGGTGCAAATAATAGCCAATATACCTCATATTACTCCTTTATTTTTATTTTATCGCTTAGACGTGTTTGGTGTTTTTTTGGCCATGGTGTGTTCCAACAAATGCTTCCTATTCACGCAACTCACGGACGTGTGGGTATGCTGCCGTCTGCTTTCTGCCGCCCGAGGAACAAAAGAAGATCAAGCATTCGCAAATGCTAATGCCACAATATTTTCACCATTCACTGAGCACTCCATTAACTTCATTTCTAACAGATCGCTAGCAATTACAGAGATTAAGGAGTCTTGGTGTAAGTTTTTCCGGCAGTGAAACCCTCGCTATGGCGAGAGCCAACACCAAAAGGGCCTCGTAAAAACAAAATTTTTAACATACTTATACAGTAAAACCTCTATGTAGTGAACCTCTTTACATCGTAAACCTCCATACTTCGTACCAACCCTCTGGTCCCGTCAGATTTACATGTAAATATATAGGCAAACCTCTATATAGTGAACCTCTTTATCTCGTAAAACCTCCATATATTGTACCAACAAGACGGCCCCGAGACGGCCTAACTACCTCCGCAGATCGTACCGAGACAACTAGAGACCATTAATGCAGCCGCGATTACCTAAATGGAATGACATTTACAGCGATAAATGTTTCACGCTTATTTTTTCTTATACACCTTTAATAATTTTCACGTTAACCATTAGTTAGGGCATCGAACTATCGTAATCATATTAAGTGACGGTAAATGAGGACAGAACACATCGTTTTCTCTCGAATCATGGTCAAAATCGCGCGATAGCACTCGCTTTCTTTTACTGATGGCTTTATTTTCTTGTAGGTGCCTACATACTATGTTCAGTTAATAAAAGAGGCGACCAGCGCAGCCTATAATCACTTGCTGACGGAAATATTTCAACTAACTTCACTCCCATCCACGGAGACCGAATTACTCGACCGCATTGCTACTTCCGCTTCTGAAATGAAAACATTTCATGAATTTTCCGCGACTTGAAATAAATCAAATACAGTTTCGCAATTATTTTATTCCCATATTTCCCGGTGTAGCACTTTCTTACTACTGCCTAGGTAATTTTTTCGATGCTTTCGTGAACGATCGTAGTTTAAAATTTATTGCGCTTAGCGACAGTCATATGTCTTGCCTGCGTATTTTTGCCGCGAAATCTGACTCTTCCATCGGGAGTCCGGGACGTCAATTTCTAGCAACACTGAACGAACATCAATCCATGCGCGGCAGTGTTAGGTGAAGGAGACAACTAATTAGCTGATACGCGGAAGGGTAATGAAATTTTTTACCGTCGCCGCCGCATTCTGAAGTAGTTCGCCCAGCATTCTCACCGGGAAATCATGTCCTTTCGCAGACCTTGCGTTTCTGTGTGGCCTCGACAGCGTTTTTCTTAGGAACGCCACGTGCATTGTATTTTGGAGAGAGGGAATTCAACAAAATTTTCAAAATTACGCTCAATTTTTGTAGTAGTCACGTGTTTATTTATTTTTTTATAATCTTTAACAAGTCACATATTATAAGAATAATAAATCAATTCTAAAAGATATAATAAGGAGTATTTTCAATTATTTGCCATAAAATATGAAAATTACTTAATTAATCATAGGCTGATGATGGATTCAAGAAATAAAAGAAGGCGTCTGCTTGATATTACCACATAATTAGCCATTTTCCTAGCCATCAACGAGGACAGGCAGAAGGCAGTGACCTTTGGAATACCATCATTCACCCTCACATCTATTGTAAACAACCGAGGAAAAACAGAAGAAACTGAATATCTAGGCTGCAGAAACAAAAAAACTCAGGCAGTTAAATATGAGGATGAAGAAATTATGTTTAGAAATATAAAACTATTGTTCTTTCCTCCGAACACTATTAGTAAATTGCAACCCTTAGACCAGGGAATTATTTCTTAGGTCAAAAAGCATTAACGAAAACAGCTAGTGATTTGTTTGTAGTGAAAATGGCATTCAAAAGTGCTTGTGGAATTGAAAACATTATTTCGAAAGAGAGAGAAAGAAGAGAGAAAATTTTTTTAAGCAAACCCATTAACTAATTTATTTTCTAAAAAGGCCTCTTGAACAATTTCTTTTACCTTTGTGTAATCATTAAATTGTAAATATATGTTCACTTATGCATACCTATATGTTTAAATATATTAATATAATGGCTTAAAAGACAGTAGCACCATTTATTTCCCAAGGATATGAAAAAAATGGTGCCTACCACTAAAACCTCTCTATAGTGAACCTCCATACATCGAAATGCCCAAATTTTGGTCCCCTCCATTACGATGTAAAGAGGTTTTACTGTAATAGGATCAATTGACGGTGCATCGGCTATCTCTCGTAATAGCGGGGGTCTCGCTATAGCCCGTACTCGCTTTAACGAGGTTCCACTGTATTTGCACAAGTTATTTATAGTAAAAGTGCATATGTACAACCAAAAACAGAATTTTTTATATTTATACAACAAGTGATGCAAACGCATATAAATTCCAACAAGTTTTGGTGTTTGAGCAATAACAGTATTGATGGTATTTTAGTAAAGTAATACTGATATCTATCTGCAGCCCACATTTTCATTCTGTGACATTGTCATATTGTCACATGTTTTTCTGTAGAAATTTAGTGATTTCATTATTTAAAACAACATTCTGTTACTCAAGGGTTGGTTACAAGATACATTATCCTGTATGAGTTCATTTCAAAATGCAAGAATAATTTTGGTGGGCAGCGAACAGAACATGTACAAATGCATGGACCAAATAAGAAAAGGTTCTTTTTTCTGTTCATGGATAGTTTGGGGTTTTTACATAGTGAATTTTGGCTTTCACTTTCACATTCTAGGTGTCAGATATGAACTCATGCATGTTAATTTATCATGTAACCAAACCTTTACAATCACCAACTTATGCTCTTGTGATTACAAGCTATTGAGTGAGAAATTTATGTAGCTCGTATTGTGTAATATTTCTTGCCCTTTATCGGTATTCCTGCAATAGTACCCACTTGCATTCAAATTGATAATTTGAAATTCAAGAATTTTAATTGTGATAAATAAATATATGTGTACACCCATGTCTCGTATAGCGCAAGGGATGCGTTCCTTGGGGTCTTTGCGCTATACGAATTTGCGTTATACGAGAGCGTTTTAACATTGGGAAGATAGGGATGCGTTCCTGGTAGCATAGGTCTTGGGTATTGAATTTCCTCTAAAACATATATATTCCCATAAATAGCCTTAGAAAACATTATTTATCTAAATGTTTATAGTTTAAAACATCTTTAAAGATAGTATGCACGTATTTGAAGACTTTTATTCACGTTAAAAAAAATTCTTACGAGCGTTTGAAATTCCCTCCTGTCGTGCGGGTGGGCTAACATCTGCTATATCAGGGGTTCGTAATGCATTGCCGGCAGTTGACGATTTTTCAAACCAGTCTAAAAACAACTATTATGTCACCCAGGCCCTTTTGTCGCTCATCAAAGTGACAGGCAAATGCAACTTTGAATGCCATTTCATAGCTAGCGGAGTTTATGAATGATAAATCATTTTAATTTGAAGTCCGAGTCAGTAGCAGCTACGTGAAACAGTCTTTAAATGCCTTGAAACCTGACCCAGGTTTTCCTTCCCTGAAAATGAATGGACGAGAATGCATTCTTTTCCAAAAGAATATCGTCTCGTCAACACTAAAAACTAGTTGAGGGGGAAAGGAGCCACTTTCTATCACAGCTTGGAGTTCATCAGAAAATTTTGTGGTGACTGCGCTATCAACACTTGCAGATTCACCTGATATCGCCGCACTGAAAATACCTGCTTGCCGTTTAAATTCTGGAACCAACCGGAGCTTTCACCAAATGTCTCGGAGCGATTACCACTCTCGTCTTTTTGTACTGATTCACTATGAACTTTCCGTATGTGTAGACCGCTTGGTTGAAGTTGGTGCAGCTGGGGTCACTGGTGTTTTAACTTCGTTTTTATTCAGAATAAGGCATCGTGCGTATAAACTTCCGCACAATATCGCTTTGACGTTCTCCATTTTTAAAGCAATTGACCTATATCAATTTCTCTTCTAGGTTTATGGTTTTTCTTGATAAATTCTTGATTTTTCTACCCGCATTCCTATTTTTTGCCATTTTCTCTTGGTTTTTACTCTGCATGGCTCCATCGAAATCACCTTCTACTGCTGAACTGTATTCTTGAGACGCAGAGGGCCTACGACTGCGGGGAGGGAACGAAGCTATTGTGTTTGAGACTCTATAGCGGACCCTTTTATGTGTTGATGCAATTCATACGCAACTCGGCCACCGCTCCATTTCTCCCCCGTGTATACCGATGACCTTGAAGGCTTTAGCGTAGACCCTCTACCTGGAAGTCAATCGCCCGATAACCTATGACGGCAAAAATTACGTCTCAACTAGTATTGCTTAAAATAACTCATTTCCACTAGCCCCACGCTTAATTTATGATCTAAATTAACTCATTCTGTTAAGGAGATGAGATAAATTACTTCGGTAGGCCGACTATCTGGACCCAATGACGAGTAATGCTTTTGGCCATTGCACAGCAATAGATTTCGATTAATACATAAACAAATTAGAAGATTTGAAGCAAGCAATACTATTAATATGCGTAAAATGATAGCAATTTCGTGTTTACTTAGCGCAAGTTCACGTTTTATCACGAGAGCGTTTAAGATTTTTGATTAGGCTACACTGCATTGCAATGTTTCCCCGAGGAACGAATTTGCGCTATATCGAAATTGCGCTAATCGAAATTGCGCTATACGAGACATGGGTGTACTTTATAATACTTGACTTAACTGTGGATTTTGGCTTTCTGACATGCACATAAAGATGCAAAAAAAGTATGTTTAAGAAAAATAAGAATTTTTTTTTAACAACATGAGTGTAAGCCAAAACATATGTGATAATAAGTAGTAACATTTTTCACTATATTTATAGACAAAATGTGATTCAGATGATACCTGCTGATCCAAAATAAATATATGTGCTCTGCACTAACAAAAAGCATACATAAATGTAATAAATGTGAATCTTTAAAAAAAAAAGTTTTCTTCTCTGATTAGTCTTTGTCTGGTAATTTATTTGGGTTCTTCAGGCTTAAAGGTATTGAAATAATTTATGATAAATAGGAAAATAAAATGCTTAACTCAATCACCTTGGAAAGTATGCATGCATGTACTATCGTTTTCAAAAGTATATGTAGAAACCCAGGAGTCCCCCTTAATTAACTGATGGGGCCGGGCTGGTGAAAATTTGTGAGGTTGACACATAAAGTGACCTGCATCCCTCACTCGTATGCTATCAAGAGCCGATGAGGATGTAAGCGGACGCGACTGAGCTACCGAAGCGGGAGTCAAACTCCAGGAGTAAAAGCCCAATCATATTTAAGATTATGGGAAGGAATTAACTGAGGTAACTCACGTCCACGCTCACGTTGGGACCTTCAAACTCCGAAGTTCATATTATTCACCACATAGCACATAAATATATTATGTACTTGCGGTAAGGAGGGTTTAAATCCGAAATTATCATACATTTTTCACTTTTTAAAAGAGACATCCTGAACATCAACATAATCTATGCAAATTACTCAAGAAGAAGTTAGTACTGAATTTATTTAAACAACTAAAGTTATTTAATTAAATGTAGCCTCCAAGGTAATCCGCTTTATGAAACTTTTAACATCAAATCAAATTCAAAGCGGTAATGCCAGAAAATAACAAAAATTCTAAAATGCATGCTCCTGGGAAAGCAATTTTATCAATTTAATAAGCACTTCCGCTGTAATTCGTCCAACTAGTACACAAGCGTGGAAAAGAACCAGCCGAAAGTCAATCTACAAAATATGACATCAAGTTTGCTGTGGTAAATTGCCATTGCATTAAAAACAAGAGCGCTAAAATGGAGCATATATTTCAGGATGCAGACGTAGTCATAGGAACAGAGAGTTGGCTTACAGCAGATATAAGCACAGCAAAGTTTTTCACCCAGGATTTAAAACCTACCAATGCGATAGGACAGGTGACAGAGTTTTTCTAGCAGTTGAATCGCATTTACACGGTACAGCCCACGTAATAACTGGCAATGAAATAGAAAGTGTATGGTCTACAATAAAACAACGAAACAAAAGGAGTATGCGTGTTTGCTTTTTTTATAGACTTCCAAAGTTGATATTATTTACCTATTAAAAAATCATATATCTAAGTGTAATAATGATTAGGGGGATTTTAATCTCCCATCTCTAAATTGGGATTCTTACACTGCAAACCGAATGCAAAGAATAGGGAAATTAGCGTGATCTTACTTAATGCTCTAGCAAATCACTCTCACAAGCAGTTGACAAGCCTATGAAAGGAAATAAAGCATTAGACCTTTTAGCAGTAAGTCATCATAAGTTGATAAAATGAATCAATATTATTGATGGTTTAAGTGATCACAGAGTAATTTTTGCAACCTTAAAAATTGGAGTTGTCTTATTTGTAAAACCAAAATGGAATATTTATTTATTTGATTAATTAATGCAACTTCATTACATTTGGAGAGATGCTAAATAAATCTTACTCGTAATTCGAAACTAAATCAGATAGTGAAAACACAACGTATCATGGAAATGCTTCTTAGAAATTCTATGCCAAGGAATCAACTAATATTTTCCATAAAACTGAAATGTGATGGTAAGAAAACCTCGCTGGTACAACAAAGATGTTAGGAGGGACCTTAAGAAACAGAGAAAGCTGTGCAACTTACTCAAAGGGTCCGATTTATTTATTATGTATTACTAGACAGGACAAGATTTGTTCATTATACACACAAATGAACTATGGCACTACATTTCTTGCGAAGGTCATCTAACTATCCCCATTCATGTGCAGTGGATAGTTTCAGCATAAAAGGGGCAGATAAAGTGAATTATCTGATGGTTACATAACCTCAAATCTATCGTGAGGAACACATGTAAGAAATATTTGTGGCAAATTCCTGAAGAAGCTACCATTAGTCATGCGTATTGTTAGAACCAAGCCTTACTACATTTCCAGGTCGGAAACGATAAATGAGAGAGATATTTTGCCGAACAGATGGGTATGGGATATATTATATTATATATATTATAGCATCCTTGACTGGCCATACAGTACTTACTTTTTTTGTCTGGTGGATCTGGATGGCAATTCAGCTGATTACATCCTCAAGAGGTACAATGCATATCATGATAGACAAGTGGAAGCCACTAATGAGCCTCTATATCTGATGAATCGGGGCTTGGAGAGTTGTTTTTGGTAGTGCTGGAGCATAACTTCTTCCCAGCAATCTTGAGAACTACAATACAGATTCAAAAATCAGACTTTGTAATAATTTCTGGAGTTTTAGGGGGGTTCATTTCCCCCCCCCCCCCCCAGACGCTTAAAAAATAGACAAGATTTTTAATATCGTTATTATTAAGTTTGTTTTATTTTTGTGTATTATGGAGCATCAATCATTTACTTTAATAATAATAACCTTCGCATCAAAATAAAGAGAATATTTTCTACAGTAATTGTTGTAGTTTGGTATTAATCTCAAATATGAGAAGGCCTGTCATATCCTTCCCTAGTAGCAATTGATATCCGTACAATATCTATAATATCCAACTTTAACATCCAAACAATATCCAATTTTCATCCAACAATATTGCTTAGATATCCACATAATATCCCAAGTTGCCGCCAAATGCCATCTATATAATATCCAACTTGGATATTACCTAATACTATCTAATTTTCATCCAATAATATTGTATGAATATCCACATAATATTGAAGTGTCACAATTGTGTCCCTCCCCCCCCCCCATAAAAATCATATGCAACCGCCCCTGCTCCAGCATGAGAATTTAACCTTTCCACTGCAGGAAATTTTAGTAATTTTTGTTTTTTGCCTACCACAATATGCTTTTAAAACCCCAATATAATACTCCACCAAGACATTCAAGCCCTTTAAATACTTTTCTCACCTACCTTCACAAAATGCTACTTAGTGTCCATCATGAAAGTGGCAGTAAATGAACACTTTCAAAGATAGTCAGAAACAAATAAATTTCTTGAAAATACATGCATTTCATGGCTTAATAATATTTTATGGCTAAATAGATTACCATCAATACCCTAATCTTAGTGCTCTTGTTCACAAGTGGCCAGCAGGTAAAACATGGATTCGACAAAATGATTGGGGAAGACTCGGCACTTACTGGACACTTAAATGCCACTCAAACTATGCAATTTATCTCCCATCGCCTCCTTATCTACCTATCCCATACAATCTCATTAAATATACCTACTTGTCTCAGCTGGTTTCAGCTCATTCACTCAGTGAATCAACCTGAAGGTAGGTGAGGGTAGAGCACACCACAAACTAAGTCACTGGCACAGGAATTTCACATATTCAGAATAGGAGGTTACACTTTCTTTCCCTGGGCCACCTCGCAATTGGATCCCCATAATTTGTATCCAGCCCGAGTATGCCTGAAGTAATTTTTAATTGAAAATGGTAGTGTCATTGAAACCAATTCAAAAGCAAATTCTACCGCACTGCAGTTAGATGCATGCATTCCATAATGGATTCGTATCATTTTTTGAGATTATAAACTCAGTTGCTTAAAGGATTTAACATACTGTGCAAGTATCCGAATGATGGTAGGTAATATCCTATGCAATGCTTCAATGCAATCTTGAAAATAAAATTAAATGAAAGGTGGGGTCAAAGCCTGTGTGGGTATTACCTGCAAGAGACCAATTAAAAGTTTAGAGAACTAGCTTTCTGACTGCAAGATGCCAGGAAATGTCACATAAGTTACCAGGATTCAATGATACGTTTTAGGACAGAGTTCAACATTACACAATTGTAAGACAGCGTATTTTGAACAAAAAATGTCAGTGCATTCACATATGTGTTAACCTTTTCCCTACTATGTATATACATATATATGTATACACGTGTGGATGTTTCCTGACCCGGGAGACAACGGGCGTATATTTACATGTGACATTTTCCTAGCCAGGAAAACGAAAGCCGTATGTATACGTTTTCTAGCTCTCCCCCTGGTAGGACGGTCGTGGGATTACGTCGTCTTTGTCTCGGGACCCAGACCTGCAGGGTTTAGGATTTACCCTCGGAATCCAGGAGCATCTACCTGAACCCCTCCTCTTTTATAACCCCTCTTAGCGGTAAGGGACAGCGGTCAAACAATGGTTTACACAGTCAGGTTTCGAAATAAATATTCGTTCATTTCTCAAGAAAGATAAACTAAGAATTGAATTATTTGTCTTTTGAATAGCGTTTACAATTTTTAAACGAAATTCTACGATAAATATTAACTTATATCTCGAGTTATGTACGAAAATCAACATGGAAATTGTTGCTGCATTAAATGCGTTAATATTGGCCTTAGAACTTCGATTAAAATTTCACAATTCTCAGAAAAAAATGTGGAATTCAGTTCAAAGTCTAATTTACGTGCCGGCAACAATTATCCATTTGCTAAATACATATAAGCTATATATAAGTTGACTGCGAACCAATGCCGCAGGTATGGTCGTAAACCAGGAGAGGAGGCAGCACACCTACACTCAGAGTCCGAGATAATGCAAAGTCCCAGCGTGGAGGGGTCGAAAAAGGTTCAACGAGACCCTTCTTAACGAATGCCCTCCAAAAATGCTCCGTACCACGAGAAAGAAGAGTCTCTTGGGGCACAGTACAGCAGTTGTGCTAAGATGAAAACTCTGCCGTCTCGAAAGGGTTAATAAAACTTTTGCTGGCCAATTATTGCTATATTTGCTGGCCATGATTCTCGAGAGACATAATCTGAAAAATGAATATACATTATAGTCCAGGAAATGAAGCATTTTGGCTTGCAATTTTTTCAAACTGAATCGATTTTCTTGAAATTTTCACAATAAGTAGGAAATATACCAAGAATCAAAATCTATATCATGCCGACGGGTGCTTTTACCCTGGGGGTGGTTTCCACCCCATCTCGGGGGTGGTTTCCACCCCATCTCGGGGGTGGAAAATTTTAATTATATTTTGACCACAGGAATCGATATAAAAACAAATTCTAAGAATAAAATGTTCTTTCCATTTTTTGCGTAAAATTAATATTTTTCGAGTTATTTGCGATTGAAAGTAACAGTTTTTTGACAAAAAAATCAACGATTTTAATGGATTATAGACAAATAACTTGAAAAGTATTAATTTTATTAGGAAATTGTGAATTACAAAACTGTAGCTTGTAAAAAATTAAATAAAAATGTTATTTTATATTTCCTTTATGACCAATTCGGACCGAGCTACAACTTGTTGATGGTCATGTATTGTTTGCCATATGCTAAATTTGAAAGATTCAATACCAAATAGCGGGAAAAATGTAATTTTTGAGGAAAAATTATGTAATCTGTTTAACAGTGTTTTTAAGAAACTTTCTTATAATGAGGAAAAAAAATTTTTATCATGAAATTTGAGCGAGTTATGATTAAAAATAAGATCAGTCCCTACTTTTTTGTACGAAAAAATCAGGGAAAACAACTCCTTATTACCACACTAGATAAAATTTATCAATGCCCTTCAGTATTTCTCTTTATTTAAGTATTGTTAATTGATCCTAGAAGTTTTTTTTATGTACAACTCTAAATTTTGAAAAAATTGGAGGAAAAAGTGAAAAGTCATTTTCTACAATTTCGTTAAAAATGCTCTTTTTTTCAAAATAACTCCAAAAAAACTGGAGATATGAAAAAAATGCTAGAGTAATAAATTGTAGCTTCTTTATTTTCAAATATTTTGGTGTGTTTTAAATTTCTATACAATAAATATTTGGTGAGATATTGATAATTAAAACCTGTATTTCCAAGGGAGCTTCACCTTATTTAAACCCTTAAATCCCTCCCCTTTCAAAAATAATGACTCGAAAAAAATGTAATTCACATGACCTTGTAGTCAGTAAAAACCCTACGAAATACAATTTAAATGAACTTTCTATCATAAAAAATAAAGGAGCTATGTTTGAAATACCAATCAAATTTATTTTCGAAAAATTCGAAATCCACAATTCAGAGCATAATATTCCTCATAATCAGCATATACTTTGTGTACTTTACGTTAGAAGCTAACGATACACTCAAATTTGCTACAAAATAAACACAAATACCCATAAGATGTATATATACATACACGTGTGAGTATGTGTGCTCTCGCTCACAATGACCTGTGAGCATGCATGTGGTGGGAAGACTGGAAGCCATACAGTCTCTGTTTGATTGTGTTTCATGTAATGTCTACATAAATGTAGATTTATTTGTTTATGCTACCATGACGAAGTTTGTTCTGTTTATCCTATTGTTATATCTTTTCTGTGCTGTGATTAAAATCATGAGAGAAAAAAGTGAATACATAATAAAAGGAGTAAGAAAGTGAATAAGATGATACAATGTGATAAATAATTTTTATTTTTAGGGTAAATAATTTTTTTTACATTAACCCCCAATTAGGGTTGATTATTATGGGTTGAAACGCCTTAAAGCTATTTTCCAAACAAAAAAATAACTATACAAATAATTTAAACTAAATTTTACTCGTATTTAGCTTTAAAATATAATTTTTTAAGTTTTACCTTTTAGGGGTTGTTTTCACCCCTAAAAAATAAAAGGCGCCCTTGGGCTTAATATAGATTTTGAAGGAGGGGGTATGATTAGTCTAATCCCAAATATTTATGCAAATCGATTCGGTTTAAAAAAAGTTTTTAAAGGAGGTATGATTAGTATAAACACAAATTTTTATGCAAATCGATTCAGTTTGAAAATTCTTTTTTACATTAACCCCCAATAAGGGTTGATTATTATGGGTATATGTATTGTTATGTGGCTATTCAAGCTGATGAATAATGCAATAAAATTTTTCCATACAATTGCTATAGTAATATGCTGGGTAGTAGCCTCGAGAAATACACTGAAATATTAAGCATATGAGATTACACAGCTCAAATAATGTGAACTGCCAAATTATTACCTTTGACATTCTACAAAAACCAAGTGAAAGGTGAACGGAAATCTTTTATGAGCGAGGATAAAAGTAAAATTCTACATCACTTCTGAAGGTGATACAAATGATTATTCAATTTATTTCGGCCAACTTTTGTCACACAACGAAATTTAAAAAATATTATTTCCCACACTTTTTTGCCGGCGACTGAAACATTTTGTCTCCCAAGTTATATTGAAGAAAAACTTGGCAGGGAAGAAGTGACTGATATAACAATTTATAATAAAATAGAAAATGATATTTAATCCTAGGAAAATTCTCTCTCACGAAATATCACCCACGAAAAAAACCCACCGTCATTCAGTGATTTTAAATGAAGTACCGCAAAATAATGATTTACTTTTTAAATCTAAATACTAAGAATAAAATATTATAGCATAAATGAGTATTTAAATTTTATTAGAGAATTTTTAAAGAGACTATTTACCACTAAAAATCTTTTTTTTAGAATTCATTTTAGGTCGATTTGAATGTGCGCGGCCGTTTTTCAGGGCCACAAATTGCTAGCGCCATCAAGCGAGTTGAAATAGAAGCCTAAGGTATGACGAATACTTGATTAACAAAGGACTCTCACGTTCCTCACAAAACGCTTGCTGCTGACGATTTGTCTGGAGACGGCTGTCATACGTTCGCGGAAGAGACATTTTTTTGTGGTGGAAGTGGGAGGTTGCAAGCGGTTGCAAGTATGGCAGACTCAACCGTGGACTCCACTCGTCGCCTAAACGTCAAAAAGCAAACGTTAGATGATGCATACGCCGCTCCAGCGAATTTCCTTGAGATTGATGTCATAAATCCAATTACTCATGGAGTTGGTAAGAAGAGATATACGGACTATGAAGTTCGGATGAGGGCAAGTATTTGTTTTACATAAGCCCATTGAGTCACTTCCTGAATAGTATTGAGTTAGAGCAAAAAATACTGAATTTGTCGATATGTTGGTTGATGCTGAACGATTTGCATTACAATATTTGTCTGTCATTGTGTTTTTTACTGTTTCAGACTAATCTCCCGGTGTTTAAAGTGAAAGAATCTAGTGTGAGAAGAAGGTACAGCGATTTCGAATGGCTTCGCAATGAATTGGAGAGGGATAGCAAGGTATGTTTTGTCGTTGTTTGTTTACGTCACTTCTATTGGGTGGTAATTCCATTAGGGCAAGGTTGGAATGAATACGGTTAGAATTGTTTTCATTGTAGAATATCCTTTATGTGTTTTCGTTGACGAGTATTGTTCAGCCGAAATTTGGGTTGTGTCGGAATTTTTGATTTATGCCTATCGTGACAGTTCAACTGTCTTTTAGGGGTAATTTTGCGAGGAAAACTTTTTTAGGGGGTTGAGTTAAATGCGATCGTCACGTGATGTTCTGCTCGTACTTTATTTCAAATGCAAGGGTAGCGCTACTTGTCGCAAGACCTCTACTTACATTTTATAATGATACAATTGTTTGCCAATTCTTTTCCGTAGTTTAAAGTTGTTTCCTCCTTATGAATAAAATTCTGAGGAATCAATTCGAAATTCTATAGGTTTGAATGGATTTCAATGGACGTATAATTACACTGAATCCTCATTATGGAAATACACTTATAGCTTCCATTTATTGAATCAAGGTAATTTTCCCTAGAAATCAGAATGAAACATATCTTTCATATAGTATTACATTACTTAATAATTTTATGATTATTCATCTACATGTCAAGAAAAATTTGTCGACAGACTTGTTGTTATATTACAGTTAGAGATTTCTGAATTGATTTAAGGAAGCCATGAGAACTCTAGCAGAAGAGATTTAAAGAACGACCTAACAAAACAAGTTAGAAAATCAAGAATCAACTGAGGAAATCAGATTCTCTTTTTCTTACTCAGAAGTATGTGGAGCACTAATATTTCTTGCGAAGCGGTGTGTCACCGTTGACTTGGTGGAACTGCTCCTTCATGGAATGTCTGTATTTGTCCTTTTGGATGGTGGCATATTGAACAGTAGGGCAATTAGCTATGGGGGATTTCATCTCAAATCAGATAGAGGGGTGCCAGGAGACCATCACTGATTTCTCTGAAAGTTATGTGAAAGCAGTATCCTTATGATGAATAATGATCACTATCACAGCTCAGAACTGAACCATTATAAAGTTAATAACCTTTGAACATTGCTGAGTCAAGCCTCGGGAGTAGAAAATGAAAAATCACATAAATGCTGATTGCAAAGGAACCATGGATCATGAGCAGTGGCTATCATTTCATTTTAAGGAAAATCCATTTATGCTCATTCTGACATAACTTTCAAGTAATTTGAAGTAATAATAAACAAGTAGGACTTGTTTGAACATAAATTAGTAATTATTTTACAATTTATTTCTAAATAGGCCACTTTTTATTTTCTTTAAAATATCTCAATGGGTAGTTTAAATGTTGTGCTGTCAATTAAAAAAAGATAAAAAGGTGGTATTTTTATACTTTTTTTTTAAGGCATGTCAAAGTTGGCATGCTTTTGACCCAATGCACTCCTCTTGTACACCAAGATTGCATACCTTTGAGGGGGAAAATGAAGATTCATTCCATTTAGCATGCATAATGAATAAAATTTTCATATCTGAATGATTGGTAACATCCATTGACTGAATGAAAGTTCAAGCTAGTGTACATCCATGGTGTCAAATGTGTGCTTACACCCACTGTTACTAACTGGAAACTGTGAATAAGTCGCAATTTGCACATAGTATTTTTCAATGGCACATAAGTCTTCTAATATGGGCCACCTAGAACAACTCGATGGACCATGTAGATGCATAAACGATACACTAATGTCATTCTCTTCTAAACACATTGCAGTGATTTTAACAATCCATCAGGTTTTATAGAAACTTCCAATGAAGTCATTCATGGTGAGATCTTGAATACTGTATGTCTTTATACCTGAATTTGTTTGTGTCACAGCCAGTATGCATGTGTGGTTTGCAGAGTGAGCAGTAGTTGTCCCATGTCTGTTAACAACCCAGACATGAAGCTGTTTTGATGCCATGTACATGTGCCCCCTTTGAGCACAAGTGTCATTGGTTTTTGAGACTGGATTACCTGTCACCTCGGTTGTCAGATGTTCTCACAATTTTGCCAAAAGTTGCTTTTGTGTGTAGATTGGCCTTTGTTGCAGGTAATAATTTAAATTTACTAAAATGGTTGCTATGTGTAAATTTTGTGCAAGCTATCACCGACAGGCTAAGGGGTTCAAAAATTCATTGTACTGCATTCCCCATACATCTTAAGACGAATATCTGGCCTCATAATGACAAAAGGCTCCAAGTGTATTACCATAAAATGGTTGGCTTCGAGTTATGATTGTTTGGCTTTGTGAATATGTAGAGGTAAATTACACTTTTTGATCGTTAATAACAAATAACTGTTATGTAAAGCAAAATTAGAGTAATGGCTTGAGTATGAGGGGTATCTGCAATATGGTAGCTAGATATAAAGCGTAAATTTTTTAGATGCTGCCCTTTACTGTTTGTCTCACTTTGTATGACTGAAAACTTCTGAGGCAATTGTCAAGATTTTACTTTGAATAGGTACTTTAGAATATCTCTTAATAGTTCCACATCGTATGCACTCAGGAATTTATCATTATGAAATATTGTTTGTATTGTCTATGTTCTTTGAAATAACTGCCTATGTGAGTACAGTTTTGTGAATGCTCTAGTGAATATTACCAACTTAATAATTTTCATCATTAGTTAATAATTAATTTTCATCATCATTAATATATTATAATTGTTAGGTTTTAGTGCCGTCAATAGTCCCATAAGTACCAATTAAAATTGTATTCGTACTGATGAAAAAAATTTAGTTGTGAGTACACATTTGCTTTATTGTTTTGACCCGCCTAAGCCCTCATCAGTACAGAGTTAATATAGGGGCTGAAGCTGGTGAATAGTGATTCTATCATAGTGGGACATTAATTTCTTAGATATAAAGAATGATTACATGTATAATAATAGTATAATAATCATGCTTTAGGTCACTTGTGTGTCTATGTTGTGATAAATATTTGTTTGGTTTTCACCCCTTGGCCACAGATTGTGGTACCACCCTTGCCTGGTAAGGCCTGGAAGCGTCAGCTACCATTCCGTGGGGATGATGGAATCTTTGAGGAGGACTTCATTGAAGACAGGAGAAAAGGTCTCGAGGCTTTTGTAAACAAGTGAGTATTTTGTAAACAAGTGGAAGTGTTTAAGCTACAAAATATATAATTTAAGAAACCCAAGTTATGTCTGTTAAGCATCTGTAATGAGCCTCTCTTAACTTAATAGTTTTACTATCCATACAAAGTAAAGCCTGAAATTACCAATAATATATAAGAAGCAATTGATTTATTTTTGAAAGAGATTTGAGTGTGAATAATTTCTTCCAGAATTGCTGGTCATCCCTTGGCTCAGAACGAGCGCTGCCTTCACATGTTTCTTCAGGAACTTGTTATTGATAAGAACTATGTTCCAGGGAAAATTAGGAACACCTAATGAATCGACACTGATGGTGATGTGAAAACAGAAGGCAATTAAAATGGCAGATATATTATAAATATTCTCTTCCCATCAGATATGATTTATTTTAGTTCTATTACAATGTTCCTGTTGCTCTTTGTTACTTCCATGTTACTGAAATCAATGAAATAGGTATTTTAATTGTGGTGGAAAACTTGTCCGTCCTTTCTTTGAATAAAACTTAAATCTCTCTTTCTTGGGTTCCTAAAATTTCAAATTCAAGTTTTCTGATTAGTTTGAAAAAATCTATTTTCTCCCAGTTGTAGTTTTAAGGTAACATTTTGTACATTTGAATTTGTGAGGTTTATGTGATTTTAAGACTCATAACTGTGTCTTGAGGTGCACCTAGTGTATGTCAAGAGTTATCATTTCATTCGTGGTAATTGTCATGATACCATAAGTTCTGCATGTAATTAAAGCTAGAGAATATTTTTCTCCCCAAGTATAAATATATATATTTATAGACATTAATAATATATTATTGGCCTTCATTTTTGTCATGTGTGAAAGATTTTGTAATCATGTAGGAGATTATTTTGAAATTATTATGATTCTGAAATCAATTACCTTTTAAATTGCTCCCCATGTCTTAATAATCTCCTAGTTATGTTTTATATGCAGAATATACTCAGCCTTAATATATAAATGACCTCTCTCCAACATTGTATAACATTGTTTCAGCATATGTTAGTAAATTACATGTCATATGATTTTATATGAGATTCGGATAGGATGAGAAAAAATACTATATATTAAAGCCATATGTCCAAAGCAGGCATCCACAAATATCTCTTTAAACTTGTGGGTATTTATGTGATTGTCTTTGACCTTAAAATTTGGCACATTTACTTCAGACGTGGATTTGTATATATTTTTCATCATTTTTGTATCGTAAAGCCTCAAAGAGTAATCCAAATTATCTCATTGGTAGAAACTCCTCAAGGCTTCGAAGTGTTTGTGCCAAAATATTTTGTCTTGTATCTATACTGATAACTGTATAAAGAATACTTTGATAATGATTGTTTATTATTCCAATGAATGGTTTTGTGTTTAGGCATGCTTTTGCCTTGTTATGTTTTGCTGTGAGGTAGTTAGACTGCCAGTTAACATCATTTTCTTTGAAGTTTCAAATGAACGTGAAGAAGTGATTACTATGAATTACTGTTGATTAAATAATTTTAAGTCACTTGTATGAAATGTATTGAATGATTGTATGGAATCATGAATTACTTAAATTTAAATAAATTGTTTTGGTATTTAAATTATTTTTCTTCACTCTCCACTAACGTTGAGGTGATATACCAGGATCTTTGTCCTGAGTTAGAATACATTAGGAATGGTCGCATCAGATCCTGATATCTGCGGATATTCTTCACTGGATACTTCAGATCCAAATTTGCTGAACACATCGGATCTGGATGCAAAATTTTAAATTATTGCTTCAGTGAATGCAGCGTCCCATTAGAGAGTGGAAAGAGTTCCGATCCTTCCTTAGCATGTGCCGTTGCACTGCGATGCACATCCTAATCATGAACCATTTTGTTTAAAAGCTCCATTTCTGGAGAACAAGTGCTAAGTGAATGATTTACTGGACACGAAGATGTCTCCATAGCTTTCGGCAATTGGATGACATATGCACGAGATTAAAAAAAATGAGACCAAACACGTCGCATTTCTGACAATATTTTAGTTTTTTCAGCTCTAATCGATTGCCACTAAGTTTTCTTGTTATAACTAGACTATACTAGTATGTATTAAGCATTGTCCAAACAGCACAATTTTCAAAGAAAAAAGCATGGCATCAGCTTCATCAAATAAGCAGATACGGCCTGTAAACGCTAACTGCACATGTCACATAGCTCGCCTGGCTTTGCTTTGAAGGCAATGACATCACAAAATAGCAAGATCGGGTCACAGTTTCCACCGTGACGTCTGAGCCTAGCTGATCAGCTGACGGAAAATTTTGTTCCGGGGTATTTCCGCAATTTACAGAGCGCACACGAAAACAGGTTTTGGCATTCAACACCCCTCTCCCCTCGGGATTTCTTCCGACCATACGACTTGCGCGTATGAGCAGGCTCTTGCACACTAGCCACCGACTCAGTAGGTCCTCTCAGGATTCATTTTTGGGCCGAGAGCCTCTTTTCTCTAGTAAGACGTACTCCACCATGTAGCAGTAGAGAGGGTTTTATTCCTCTCCCAAGTATGTGGTGCCAGCAGCAGAATATTCTTGGTGAAATGACTGGAGTCATATTTTATTTGCTTTTATCTTACAAAGTGTTGTAAGTAAATGCTGTCGGAGATTGTGACCCATATGTATGATATGCTAAAGGAAACTACCTAAATGAAGGCAAAATTTTGAATGGTGAAAATTTTTGTTAATCTCAGAATGACTGTGAAGTATAATCAAATCTTTATGGAAATTAATCTTGTCTGTTCAAATCCATCTTGCCAAAAGAGACTGACGTACTTTCACTCGGTGGTGCATCCAATGTATGCATCTGGGGCCCAATAAAAAAAACTATCTTTCAACCAAGGTTTTTGGGGAACCACACTCATCTCTACCCTAGGTGGTGCGTTCACCGGGGACGAGTAATGCCTGGGCAACAGAACGTTCAAGTTTTCAACGCGATTCCTAAAGTGTGGGAACCGGGCTAAAAATTGCTGGAGTGTACGCTATACCATGTGAATGTGGAAAAACCTACATTGGAGAGACGGGCCGCACTATTGAGACCAGATTGAAAGAGCATCGTAGACACCTAAGATTAGGACAATTGGAAAAATCGGCAGTGGCTGAGCACAGCATCCTCGAGAATCATATGATTCACTGGGAAGAAGCGAAGCTGCTCTGTCGATCTCATGGATACTGGGACCGCATAGTAAAAGAATCCATTCAGATTCAGAAAACAGCAATAACATCAACAGAGACTGCGACTATAATTTTAGCCATACGTGGGACCACCTCTTAAAAATATGAGGGGACTGGCAGCCAATCAGGAGATGCTGAACCGCCCTCACCCACAGAATTCTGTATATATACCCTGAGACTTGAGGATTTGGTATTGGATACCTGAATCCCTGAAGACGATGGGCGAGTTGTCCATCAAAACGTTGGAAGGAGGAATGGAGGACCTGACCCGGTGCGAAACCCGAGAAAACTTCACTGCAATTGTTCGCCGGGGAGAAAAAACCAAAATTTATATATTCCTAGTTATGCCACTGCTGGCACCAATGACAATTTTGTAAATATTTTCCACAAATCAGGTAGTTAGCATAATGTTTTCACATTCAGCAGTCATGCAGCTCTTCTTGTCTCAAAAATTGATGTTACATACATATTTATTTATTAATCACTATATTTTAAATGAAAAGTGGAAAAACTCAGGCATAAATAGTCAACAATATTGCATCAATGTTAATCAGATTCTATCCTCCATATGCAGACCACATTCATCAGTTTTAAATAAATGGTAAAAATTTATAAACCATTGCAATAATTGATTTTTACTATTTTGAAGGTAGTGTCTTATCGTAGGTAACTGGCATGTATCCCTTGTGGTCATCTCACATTAAATTTTTGGACTTAAGGATAGAAAATAACTGAAAGCATTAAAATGAAGTCATAACTTTGCTTACCTCTTAACTTTGATAATCAAGTCTGATGTAAACCATAATATTGTATTTGTGATGAAGTTGAAACCTTCATTAGAAAACTTGAAAATTGTACGCAAATTCTCATGTCTTGCATTCTTTGACCATCACACAGCAATATCCATTCATTCCAAACATGTAACCAATATTTTCAGAAAAGTATTACTACATAAAAATATTCTGTCAAAATCCCATCCTTTTACCCTTAATGGGAGGTTTCTCTTTCACCTCTGTCACATTCACACCACTTCTCCACCATTAGAATATGGTTTTTACAAACGAAATTGTGGCAATTAGAGCACTTGATGGTAGTACATATTCATATTCTTTTCCCTGCCCTATATGTATTACCTAGCGTTCCTTTTCTTTGGGTTTTGGTCTTTTACTCTTCAATAAGCATATGTGTTTCTTTTTGAAACACACAAATGTCAAGTGGAAGAGAGTGTAGTCCTAGTGAGAAGGTGATCATTCATAAGCTGAAGTGCTTGTCTCAGAAAAATTCTTCTTTCAGTGGACGAATGTTAGTTGAAAATTGTATTCTCATTCTCATTTCAAGTCCTGAAGATGGTTTATAAATTAACCAAAAAGTCGGCAAGACTTGCACTTTAATTTGAAGACCTCAACACCAAGATTAAAATTTAATATCCACTATAGAGGTCCAGAAAAGGAAAAAAAAACTCATTCTACACCATGGCAACAGCAGCATGCATTCCATGAACTTAATCCACCTCTTTGTAGGGCAAATGGAGTTGAGAAAGTTACATTTCTCATGGATCACACGAATAAAAATGGCTTTCATGGGACCTTCGGTCCCATGTGGTTCAATGAAATCACCAACTATAGATTTGAAACAGATTCACATCAAAGATTACAGATCCTCCTTGAGGTTACTCCTTTACCGAGCTCATCTATTACATCTTGAGAAAATGAATCATTAGGGATATTTTGTTGTGATAGAACTATCTTCTACATAGTAATTTTGTCATCAGAACCTTAACTGTCATTCTTTTCTGATGTTAAAAAGCAGTAGATAAATATTTGATCAGTACAATTTGTAATAGCACCACATATTAAATTGTTCCACAGAGGAAGAATATGCTAGCTCACCAATAGAAGAAATGTAGGGGGAAACACAAGCTCTGCTATTTCAGGGTTCCTCAAATAAGAATGACCTTGGAATGGATTAAAGAAAGGTTCTTTGGGTGTACTGAACATTAAATATGTATTCATGTTCCTCTTCTGAGGTAAGTAGAAGCCTGTGTTTCATGTGATAAAGATTCTGCCGTGAGGTTTGTTGTAAGGAGCCTTAGTCATGAACGTATTCCCAGTAAATTGCCCTTGACAAATAACTTATGACATAGTTCATTGTGTAATCATTCAAGTTGAAAGAAAGACTCTTTATCTTAGTTTGATTTTGCACCATTAGATCAAATTTTTTACAATAAATATACGACGTTTGGACCTATTTGCTATAAATATTTTCAATCTTCATTAGTACTTGTTTTTCAAGTGGCCTTATAATTCCTCAGAAAATTACTATCAGTGGTTTTACTGGTAGCATACCTGACCATAAATCAAGAAATCCAGGTTATAGTCACGGTTTTTCAAAGAGAATTTTATCCTTCGGCATTTTTACTCTCTCTACTGATCAAGTGTATTTTATTTGTACAATATAAATGCATTTGAAACACCACAATAAAAATTTTATTCAACATCAGACTGTCCAATAAGACAACCATAAAACATAAATATGTAGTTATATTTACAAGTATAAATGTCTAATTTTCATGGAATGAAAGAAAATATGGATAACCTTAATAAACTTATACATGATTAACAAATAAATTGGTGCCTTGATACCTAAGACACTGTCACCTCTGTAGGGCCAACGTTTGGAGGAGCTGATGGTAAGACATGAACTTGTTGAGCCTTGCTGCTGTTGTACACTTGACCTGGGCTAAAAGGCTCCAATCGAGGATGCTGAGATGCTCCATCTGCAATATGTTTAAATATAACAAACTGTAAATCTTAGAGCCTCTGAAAAAATCTATGACATGGGCATTGCTACCCAATAGGATATACGTAAACTATTGCAGAGAGGCATTAATAATTCAGAATTAAAATTACATTGGAGTTGAAACTAAATTACAAACATAAAAATGTAACTACTTCAGATATAAAAAATGACTAAGTCCATGCTGAATAAAATTACCAGTCCTTTGACACAGAAATATTTTGCAGAAACAATATGCATCACATTTTAACAAACTTTGTGATATTATCAACATAATCACCAATATAATACAACTTATGATATGAACTTGTGAACAGGCACCCCTATCCATTTATGTACCTTAAAATTATAAATAAACATTTTGATATTATGTCGTCATGAGAAATATTCTTTCAAGAGGTTACTAATACCTATAATTCCAGTTAACCTCAGCATTAGTTCTAACCATTTACATACTTGAATGCAGTCATGATATGTAATAATTTGTTTCAAATTGTAAAAAAATCAAATAAATTTGTACTGTGAAATGAGCATCGGAGCTAAAGAAAAAAAATTTGCTGTATTTTTTAATCCTATCACGCGATGTTGCAAAAATATGCCTGGACTTTCGACAGTTATCAAAATTTCCATTTTGAATACTAAAAATTTACACAGCATTTTTAAGCTAAATTTACACGAAATGTATGGTGCTCAGAGATAAATAGGTACATATTCACTTGTAGTCTTACCCTCATCATTCTAACTAGAGATGGTCGGATCGGATACCTCGGATTCAAATATCCATGGATAATGCCCTTCACCTTTACTTCGGATCCAAATGCGTCGAAGAAACTGAATCTGGATCCAAAATTTTAAACCTAGCTTTTGTGAATGCAGCATCACATAAGAGGGAGTAGAAAGAGTTCCAAACATCTCTTTGCATATGCCGTTGCTATGCGATGCTTGTCTTACTTATGAAAAATTTTGTTTATCAGCTCTCATAGAAGTATTGCAATAGAATTTCAGCTGTGGAAATTTTAAGGCAAAACACAACAGGCACATAGCATGAATCTTTCCAAAAGATTGAACAACAATTGAGAGAATCTCAGCACCAGAAGATAATAACCATGGCGTAGATTTCACAAAACCACCCTCAGCCCTCCATCAGCCAAGCCTCTAAAGTCTTTTTTTCCTTTCTAGAACCACAAAGAACATAAATCGTTATCTTTGAAGGAAAATAATAAGTTACATGGGAACAATGGAAATGTGTTTCATCCTTACCCTGTCTCATGGCTGGCCTTTTTCAGTCTACCAGCTTCCATTCTCCCATTTCTAGAGGGTTAATGCTACGTGAGTCACCTACTGAGCCCGAAGATATCTCGATAGCTTTAAGCCATTGTATGACACGCACGAGGTTCAGAAAAGAATGAGACCTAATACGATGCATATTTGACAGCATTTAAGTTTTTTAAGCTCTAGTTGACTGACATAAAGTTTTACAGTTGCAACAAGGCTACCAACATTCAAAATAGTCCAAACAGCAGAATTTTGGATTAAACAAGCATAGCATGGGTGCATTCGAACAAGATGAGACAGACTGGAAACTTCAGGCAACTCAAACTGCATACATCACGTTTCTGCACCTTAGCCCCTTCACTTTGAAGGCAACGATGTCACATGCAAGATCGGACATGTTCATCCCTAGCTCCTTCGCTCATAGCCTTATTGCTTGAAATACAGAGGGAGCGCACTCCTTCCACTCTCCCTCTTCTTCAGTACTCTTCATTTGACAACATTTCCCATTTCTTCTGTCAGCCATTTTCCAACAATGTACACACTAGTTCCAATTTTTTTAAACGCATACTTTTACACCAGTATAATTTTCAATTGCAATAATCCTCATAATAGCGACTGAAGATGATTTTTGAAAAATCAGGCCCTCAGCATGATGGAAATTACATGGCAAGACAGATGTTGACTATTGACCACATATTGTCCTTGAAAACTACGGGTTCCTCCAAGTTTGATATGCGATTACTATTTGCAGTATAAATCTCACGGGATGCCCACTCGCAGCAATAAATTTAGAGTGCCCTCCAAAGCGAAAAACCCCACGCAATATTTTCCATTTTCACCTCTGAAGTACCGACGTGACGTAATGATACTTAAGAGTAAGAAATAAAATAGGAGCATTTTGAAAATGCATTACTAAGGGAGAAACTCCCTGCTACTCGCTTATTTTTGACTTAGGATTTCAGATGACTGATTCACGCTGAAAACCAAGGCCACTCAGTTCCCCTCGGACTAGCGACTGGGGGTTGGAGGGAAGAAAAGAAATTCGTGTAAGAGATGCACCCCTATTTTTGCCTGCCATTTCAGAGAAATAACATGTCTCTTACACGATTTTACACAGTATTTAAAGATAATTTGATGAAATTTTGCCTGTTAGTTTGAAACATTTTTGAGAATGCATAATTATTTGATAATATAACCAGATGAAAAAGAATAGAACTTAATGACTAATCATGGTTTATTCATACCATGTTTAATTTTTTTAATACTAACACAACAAACATTTATAGTAGAAATTTTGGATGCAGCGAAATTAAGAGCACCTTTATAAATAATAAAAATATGGTTAAAAAATTACAGCACAGTATCAATACAGCTAAGAAAACTAGATTAAATAGATAAAAAAGGAAGCAAATGTGATGCATCATTGAGTGAAATCATAGGAGAATATTTAAAAAATTGTTACCGTCAAACATCTGAATTTTCAAATTTTGTGTACTACATAAAGTCAAGTAATGGGTGTCAATTAGGAGCATACAAAATAGGAATTACCTATAAAACAGTGATGCATATGAATTTTCAGAGAGCAAAAAAGTTGAATTTGTGGGTCAAAGAATGCCTATATTAGCAACATAGAAATTTCTCATTTACAAACCTCTGCCAGATCCAGATTTAGCTTCTATGGGTATGTACTTGGAAAGTCGTACCAAAGGGAGGGGTAGGAAACCTCCAATCAGAGGCATCACATCTAGGGTGACATTTTGTTTATCCACCTCACCATCCAATGTTATCACACCTAGATTAAAGAAAAGAAATAATAAATTTCCTTTTTTTTTATTGAAGATTTTCACACCTTTTATCTATCGTGTATGTACCTTGCAAATGCTTAAGTTGTTGTAAACGTTTTCAACACATCATTTCCCAAAAGGAACTTACAAGATAAATTTATTTCCTTTAAACATTCATAGTGATGGCTGCTTTTTCATAGCAGAATTAAAGGGAAATGGTCAAAAAGGAGTAGAGCGGAGGCTCATTTTAATGAGAACAGCATATAGCAAGAATCTTATTATAGTGAGTGATTGGAAGTGTACCACCAAAAGGCCTATGATTAACATGGTTGGTTCAACATGAATTATAGAGTCCACATAGTTATGCCACATTTCTTACATTGAACTTGGCTGCGCTTGAATTATCTAAGCACTTTAGCCAGGGGGAATCAGAACAGCAGCTGGGCTACCATGACATTACCAGCCTGCAAATAGCATAAGATGCATCAAAGATGCAAATAGCATAGCATGCTTCAATTCAAATGTTTATATGTCAGCATGACCCTATGTAAATGATGGTAGCCAAAAAACAGGTTGTCCTTAATGGCTACCTTAAGTCACTCCGTTTTATGTAATTAATTCTATTCTGTACTTTTATTTGTTGGAGTAATAAACAATTATATTATTATTATTAATATTATTTGAATTTTACCACGTTGACCGCCATTATGTTTTTATTAGATATGTCCTCTGACGCCATTAGTGTTTTTCATTCCGTTAACTATTCCCGGAACATAAAACATTAAATGTGATTTTGTACTTTACTTTAAAATAAGTACTTATATTCTGATGCCACAACGATCCTGGCCCATACGTTAGCAAGAGATTCCGGGCACTCCGGCATCAGAAATCCACTTTGAAACAGTCGCTCGGAAGCCGGTCAGTATGACCGGCGTGGCGTGACAGGAGCGACTCGACTCCGGTTATTATGACCGGCATGGCGATCAACGTGTTAAAATGGGAGAAAAAATTCTGAACACCAGGGGTCCAATGACAAGATCGTGTAATTTTTGGCCCATGAAATTGGAATATCTAATATGTAGTGCTTGTCAGCAAGACAACAAGATTTCTCCCATTGGTTGTGAATGTTGCCATTTCCTTCTCTTTGGGTAGCTAGATCTATTCCTGTGGACAGTTGGCAAACCTATGGACTATATAAAACTGAGTCAGAATCACTGATAGGGACTGGCATCATACCTCATGATTGGAGGTTTTGATAATGCTACCACTCCTAGGTTCTACTGTTTCGTGCACTGATTTGCAGAAAAAATAGACATAATTATCCAATTAATGATCATACAAAAACATTGAATATTTCCAAAGTATAGGCCAAGGAAATACAAAGAAAGCATGGCACTGAAATCAAGGTCTGAATTACAAGGAAAATTATCACAATGGTGTCATTCACTCAGACTCAAAATTAAAATTAAAAGAAATAATTTGGTACATAAGTGGAAGGGAAAGATAAATTGTGCCAAAAATAATCTTCCCAATTCAGGTGTTCTCTCCAAATTTTAAAGTTACAAAATACAAAAGCTGCTGACCACTTTTCATGAGCTGTAGATGACATAAGAGTTGCTTCATATACTCATATAGGAAGAATCTTACATTGAGGGAAGGAATCAATAACAAGGGTGTTAACAAAAACGATTCTGAGTGTGAACAACAACCTATACACAAGGCTGTGAGGTAGTGTCAGAGTGAATACCAGCATGGCAGGAGTTTGTGATATTATCAACTTATTTGCGATAGGGTCAAGGCCATCTATTTTTAGTAGTGGATAGCTCAAAAAGATGCAAGAGATTAAAAAAAAACAGAAAAATAAGGATCTCCTTATTTTTGAAACCCTAAAACAAGCAACAATAATAAAACTGATGAACGTGCCCATTCATTTTCTCTGACCTTCGGTTTGAGCTTACGCACCATGCAATGGATAATTAGTTTTACTGGACAAATCACACACTCACCAGCAGTTCTCCCACAGATTGCCCACATGGTTTGGTCAGCCAACACCTCATACATTAAAGATGCTATTGATGCCTGGTTTAGAGAAGCAGGAGGTATCAACGCAGGAGGAGGTCCGAGCCGAACAATCTGCAAACGCAAGTGACACATCCCACCAGCTCGACAGAATTCACTCCCTTTGGCAGGCTCAACTCGGGACCTGACCTCATATAGAGTCTGAAAAAAATTTCAACATCATAAACATAGCAGTAACTCATTAAAAATATTCTAGATTTTTCATACTTAGAAAGAATACTAGTCAACTATTCCAACACCATGGTCTGCATGAGATTAGTAATTACTGGCCAATGTCATTTCTGCACTAAAAATTTTATATACATACAGTAGACTCTCGCTAATACGAACAACGTTATTACGAAGTTCTCGTTATTACGAAGCAATTAGTTCGCCCCGACGAAAAGGCCTATTTAATCTATAGTAAAAGAAACGTTATTACAAAATTACAAACCTCAGTCCCAGCAATTACAATATGAACTTTATTACAAAGTTCCGAGAAAAATCAACAGCATTTAGGTGGACATACACTACGCTATGCTAACATCATTGATCTACGTTTAACATCGTAATCTAACATCTAAGTTCCCTTCTTGTACTGTGCCCAAGAGTGTCAATTTTGGTTCTTTCTTCAGTAGGAGATATCTAAATATGCACGCAACATCATATAACAAGCTTCATTCCTGTGGAATCATGGTGACCTACTCACTAACGCTCGTAAATGGGACGTGCAGTTAGTCCTCTTCCTACACAAATTGGATTTACGAACTTTCAGAGATACGAGCATTCAACAAATTAAAGCGTGCCCAAAATTTCAAATTTGGCACCTTTGGAGTTTGCCGATGTCACATGACGTGGTGTAGAGGAACTCTGGGCATAATCTCGACAAAGTATCATTTAATTTGGAGTGAAGTCAGGAACTGTTCAGCGTTTTGCCCATTCTTTCTTCCCGTGGACAACAATTTTTTTCAGCTCTGGCTACGTTGCAAGCTAGATCAGTTCTTCACAATCGTGAGATAACGCACAATTGTGATGCAGTGTTGCATTCCACAGGATAACCACTCTCCTCGATGTCTTGTATTGATTTATCAACTTACCAGCAAGGTCTTGAAACGCATCTTCCTGATATATTGAGGACTTGCGCATAATTTAATCGCGTATATTATACCCTTGACTCTGAAGTGCAGGAGATTGAACAGACAAGAAATTTTGACAAAGTACGTTTTTTTCCTCCGATGATTCCCATAAAGGCCTGGTTACACGGCACATTAGAATGTGCAAGATTCTGTACATTTTTCTGAATGGTTTTCTAAACAGATTCTTGTACATTTACATGGACAAGAATCACGAATAGGTGGTTACATGGTACATTTTTTTGGACATTTTTTTTAACATTTTTAAATGCGCAACAAATTATTTCAACTTTAAATATAAACAAATGGGGAACATGCACACTTTTTTTAAACTATTAGAATAAGAATATCCTACCTCAAACACACTCGCCGAAAATTTCGTAGATGTTTTTAGCTGAGTTATGAGTCTTTAAAAAATTATCTTCATTGACTGCTTGAAAACACGTGATGGAGCATGCGCTCATTACATCATGGCACGGTATCCACTGATGACAGACTTAGGAAGTGGATAGAAAAACTGTCAATCTAGGGGCTCAAATGCAAATCTGGCGAATATAATTGCTGTTTTAACATCAAACTTCGGATGGTGAATATATTGGGTTGCCAAGGCATTGTTGAAATAAATAAAGGGGATTGTTTGGGGAAATTTGAAAATATTAAATTGAAATAATTAAGGTGATAGTGGATTTTGATCTACGCTACACACCTACATCATTTGCTTAATGCACTAAGTGTATTGCACCATGGATCTTCAATAGAAAAACGTGTGAAGACAATATAAATCGTGTATCCTATAAAACCTTATAAAGTGCCCTGTCGTCTAGTACCTCTATTTACTCGCTGGAGAAGGTTTTTGCATGTGTTCCAAAGGACAAAAATAAGAGGAATATGTGGTTGATGATCCACAGAATGGAGTCAAATACATTACCTATAATGTCAACGGGATATCCTCAACATAAGTACACTCTTAAATCAGGGTTACCGCAGGGTTTTATCAAGTCGCCAGTTTTTCTCGGATTACCCCAAATTTAGGATGTATCCCTTTTTCACTTTGTAAACAACCCTATTAATGTACTTTTGATTCTACCCATTGTAGGATCAAATTATAAGGAAAGTGGCTGTTTACGAGAATAAATACCGATTAAGATTAAAATACGGGGAAGAATAAGGAATGTAACGGGGGGCTGGCCTCTCGTCACATTCAAGAGCCCCTAACATTCAAGAAGTGTCTTTCGCTGATATCGTTCAAATTTGGTAGGATAGTAGTGTTCCATAATAAAATCACATTTTCAAAATTTCTCATACCCTTAAGCCTTGTGACATAATAAACAGGACATAATAAAGGCAGTTTAGTTTTAGACCTGAAAGCGAGTGTGTTGTGATTTCTCTCCATCCTTCTCCTGAGAATCGGCTCACGCTACAGGAATATACGAGAAATATGAGGCTTTTAGCAAATTGAATTCAATATTTATTACTGCGATGCCCATAACGTTTGCTACATGTCAACGCAAAACCTAAAATTTTGACTCGTTTTGCAACCGGTCTTGATTCAAAAACAGGAACTCGAGTAAATACAGCGTAAATAGTACTTGAAACTAATTTCTTTGTCTATCAAATGCTTTTTTATTACCTTTTAACTATCATTTGGATCTCAATATTGGACAATTCTCGCAGTTCAAGCATTCAGCACCTTTCCATCTGATCCTTCCTTTTACCCATACCCTTTTATTCTGTTCCATCCTTTCGCTACCCATATCCAATCAGTGAAAAATTCAAGACAAGCTATCGGAGCCATATGTAAACAAAGAAGTCACCAATACAAACCAGATGAACTGAATGTGTCATTTTCATAGTCTGCCACCAGGTTATAAGTCTGTTATGAGACCAACTTGTACGATTGTCTGAACGAAATCAGAGCAGGCGTTCAGGAATTCCAACATTTTGCGTGGTTACACGGTGAATTTTCACGTTCATTCTGAGATTCAGACATTCTCACATTTTCTTCTACATTCTAATGTACCGTGTAACCAGGCCTTAAGAAACGTTCATACAAACTCTGTTATTACAAACCTGCGGTTTTTCGGTCCCGTGAACTTTGCAATAACGAGAGTCTACTGTATTTCAAAAGCACCTCAAATTCGATTTGAAAATCAAACTTTTAAAGTCAACAGAGAATTCAGATAAAAAATAATTCTTTAAGATGATTCTCTAAGTTATGCTTAAATTAACTAAGATGGCCAGTAGAATTCAAATAACTTTTTATGTATATTCTTATTTTTGATAGATATACAACAAGACAGGCGTCATCACAATGGAGCATTTAAGGTAGAGTATTTGCTATATGCTTATTAATGGCTATATGGGTATACAAGCACTACTATGTGCGTAAATTCTGGTTCCAAGGTGCTTTCTGTAGATGTATGCACTTGATTTAGTAAATGGTACATACTAAGGGTATTTAATCCAACTGGAATAAAGCCGGAATGGAACAGCTGGCATAATTATTCAATACTGGGAAAATTTACTTCTGTGTGATGACTTAAGCTAAGGGAAATGCGTACTTTTGATGATAAATATCAACAACCTAAAAAAATTCCTAAATAAAATAGAGACAATACAATACCCTGTAATCATTCACTTCAAAGCGGCATGTGTAAGGCTTAAAAAGGCTGCTATCAGGGCTGCATTCTGCATTCATTCCACCAGAATACTTAAGATGGAATTCAACATGAATAGTGGGTGATTGGCAGCTATTGTTGCCATAATATGGTTGTAGACTGCTTCTTATATTCTCTTGTCCAGAATCAAACTTCAACTCCCACATATATGACACATTGGTTCCATTGGTGACCCTCTACAAAAAGTATTGCAAGTTGAAAAGAATTCAATCAGGAGAGAACTATGCCATAGACTCTTGATAAATAAGAAAGATATTTTCATATGGAGCAAGTGAGAAACTTTATAATGTATATCAAAGATTATTAAAAAATTATATCCACATTCCTATGTTTATTAAATGAATTCTTCTTCTTCCCACCAGGAAGGGCTTACATGAAAATTTCTAAAACTCGTATGAGCATCATCAATAGATAACACAACCAAAATTCATTTAATTTTCCTCTATGCAAGAATAGACTTCTAGCAAATTTAAGCCAAGTAAAAGTAAAGGACAAACTATGTTTCAGTAGACAAAAACATAAATATCATACTTACAAGACACTGCCCTACGGGATTCAGTCCAATCAAATCAAAATCACAAGATGTCACTTCTTTAATACTTTCTTCATTGAGAATAATCATTTCAGGTTGCTGCAACCATATAACTTGAGAGCTAAGTCCCGTCACTGTTACATGAACGAATTTACGATGATGAGCAGTGTGAAGACGGAATCCTATTTGGAATGGTGGAAGGAACTGAAGAGGAATGACTTTCTCTTCTTCTTCAGAAGCTTCTGAAATATTGGATGCTATAGTAGTACTAACAGGTGGCCAAGGACACATTAAGGTTACCTGAAAGTAAAACACAGAGCTATGTTGAACAAGGACTTCAAAAATACCATAGGCCTTTGATGCCATCAAAAATGACTCCCTTCAACAAACTGATCAAAACCAGAGTCTGTTCATGCTAAATTGATGGGGGCCAACAATTTACTTCCTCACAAATGTCTTTTATGGCAAAATGGACATATTTTTCTGAGCCACTGAAAGGCAAACATTGAAAATGAGTCATGGAGATTATTCAACAACTTTGCATCAAAAGTAAGAGGAGAATAGCCAACTATCCACATCAACTGAGAAAATGGCTTTTTTTTCCAACTGCAACCAGTCTTCTGCCATCAACTGCAATCAACTTCTGCCATCCCATACAGGTAGTTTTACATTAGGCCTGAATCACATGATTCTTAGTCATTCACAAATTCAAAGATGCTAGAATAGACTTATATTAGAGAGTAGAGACTTTAGTGTAAGATATAAAGCTAGAGATTGAATACTACTGAGAAATTCATAGTAAATAAAATTCCATTAATGGTACATTTCTGTTATAAATATACTCACATCTTATATAGCAAGGAGAAATTTACGACAGCATTTCAACACAAGATAATGGCTATATCCATCTGGATTTTTGTATTGAAAAACATATTATAGAATATCTAACTCTTTTCTATACCATTATGGGCAGATTTAGGGGAGGGGCCCAGGGCACTTCCCTCCCCTAGATGCTTAAAATGTAGACAAAATTTTTAATGCGGTTATCATTATGTTTGTTTCGTTTTGTGCATTACAGAGCCTCAATCATTTCATTTAATATTAATAACTTTCATAAGAAACAACAGAGAATATTTTGTACAGTAACAGTTGTATCTTGCTTTTAATCTCTAGTATGAGCAGATCGCTTGCCAGTCCGAACCCTGTGCCACCCCCCCCCCCCCCAGAAAAAAATCCTGGATCTGCCATTGTATACCATTGAACATTGACTGGCTTTTTGGCTAGGAAGGTTAAGTGAGCTCCACTCTAGAGCATTAAAACCACCAATAAAAGAGGATACACACAACCAGAAACATTACCTTATGATAAATTGGAGAATGATCTTTGTGGGATGACAAGCTAGCAAGAACTCTCAGTGGAATGGCAGCACTTTTAAACGGCTCAGAGACAGGCAAATGTATTTTGAAATCTCGGGAAAGAGGCTCTGCATCATTTATTTCTTCGTTCAATTTTTCAGAATCACTTGATTTCACCTGCATTAGAAGGCCTTTTGATGTTTTAACATTAATGTAGGTATCCTGAAATGAAATAAGACAAACTTTAAGACATTAAAAAAGAGAAAAACATTAGTCTACACCAAAATTCAAACATCAAATAAACAATAAAATAGGAGGGAAAAGAGCTGTTTTCCGCCATTTAAGTCTTGAAGAACAAGTAGAAAAATAGGATAAATACAAAGTTGGTCTTACAGCACTTATTCCGAGACTGCCAGTGTTAATGGCCAGGGTCATTTCTTGTTCAATGCCCGCCAAGAGGTCACCTTCTCCCTTGTTGATGCTCACAGTTGGTGGCTCAGTGTGCACATCAAATGAAACTGAAGGTGAAATAGAATCAGACAAAAAGTCCAAACTTTTCTGCACCTCCTCTCCTTCCAAGGCAGATGAAAGCCTTAATGACAGCTGATGGAGGCGGTATGAGCCTTGTTCAAACCCTTCACCCTGAAGGAAAAGAATATCAATGATGCTTAGAGAGTAACGGATAACTCTGAAATTTTCACAAAAAACACTCAAATTTTTAGTGAATAAATGAACAACTAATACGAATACTATCTTTTACAAGGTAATTGTACATTTTCAAACATACTCATGAATCTACTGAAAATTATTATAGAAAATCAACATATAATGGAATTATATAAATATGTGCAACATTTTTTTGCAGGCACTAGAAGTGCCTAGGCACACTATAATTATATAATTCAATAATTTATACTATATAGCATTACAATTTTAATCTCCTATTATTCGTGAATACATTAATTTGTGGATTAGTATGGAGTCATGGTAATTGAGAAACTTTTTTGAACCATCAAATACAATTGATTTTTTGAAATTTTGTACAAATAATATCACATTTATTTCATAAACAAAACTGAATAGCTGATATTAAATCTGGCATGTATTACAACAACTGGGAATTTAAATTTAATGCATTAAATTTGAAGTCCCAAGAAAAATAAAATTAACAAATTTTAAACATTAACATTGAAACCATGGTAAAATGGCACATTACTAGAGATGGGTCAAATAGCAGATTTCTCAAACTCGAATGCGAATATTAAATCATTGCTTGAATATTCGAATACCTCGAATTTCGAATACTAAATGATGAATGCGGGAAAGTGGTTGCCTATGCATCAGGCAACACAAGATTTTGGCTGGTAATTGTGATTTCCTTTAAAGGATTCAAACAGGAATTTAGCTGATTAATGGAATATTATAATTTTATGGAAGCAATTGGTCATATAGTCGATTCAACTAACATCTCTTTCAAATACTCTAAGGGGACACACCACCTTGCGAAAAAATGATTGCAATCCGTCTTGGCATTTACACTGCTACGATGGATTTCTGTCTGATGTATACAAATGCCTTTCTGTCTTATCTACCAAACGCCATTTCAGCGGCACGCCCATCTGATACTCAGCTCATCCAACTTCTTATTTTCAACAGGTAGCTTGCTTAACCCCCACTCCTGCCACCAATGACGTGCGTACGACAGTGGGTGGCGCGAAATTCAAAGTATTCGAGGTATTTGAGAGCGTACCTTTAGCATAATTATTCGAGATCTCGAATATCGAATACTTTCCTGTATTCGAGTATTCGCGGATACTATTCGCACATCTCTACTCATTACATTCCTCAATTTCTATGTTTGCCGATTACAGAATTGATTCCATCGTAAAAATGCCAAAAAGAGCAAACATTGTGAAATAAATGAAGCATAATTCTACAAGAAAAAATTTTCAATCATAATTTCCTCTGAATACCAATTTATATTATAGGATCTATTTTATAATTAAGAGAGCTGATATAAATCCTTCTTTTAGTGCATAAATATTATATACTTTGCTTCTTTTCTCCTCTGTAATACACTACATCCAGAACAACCAATTTCTTATGGTTCAAATGTGAATTAGTAGATAAATATAAAAATAGTAAACTATAAAGATTATCCAATTTAGATTTCATTTGGAACTAATACATAGGCTGCCATTCTGGATAAGCATTGCAATAAATAGCATATGCTATTCCGCGGGTCATTATTGCAACGACCCCGTATTCTGAATGAAGCGTAGTAATAATTTTGTTCGGAATAGCATCATGCTATTTCTTGCACGAGCTATTTGGAAGCTCCGCCTCTTCCCATATGAAAAACTTTCTGAACAGTTTTCGCAACCAATGAGGGAGAAGATATTTTATACATTTTTCTGTATTTTACGGAACAGGGCTGGCCCTAGCGGGTGCGGGGCTAGGGGCGAACCTTCAGTGCGGGGCCCTTCACTTAAAATATTAAACTCTATACCCCATCTACAAACTCGAGCATTTTGAATCCCTACCACTCTCTGGCTAAGTATGTGTTCCCATCCCAAATTCAGACTTCGTAATTATGCCGTTATGATACCTTCACGAAGTTGAGTTCAAAATAGTATAATACAAATAAAATTTATAATTATAATTATTCATAAAATTATAACGTAAAATAAACACAAAAAGTGCGCTTTTTCAATAGATACGTATTTTTATAAGTTAGATTATGAAAGTTAATTAGTTGTAAGCCTAAAGCAATTACTTAGTTTAGTTTACAAAAACGCTTACTGACAAACGCAATTGCACAATAAAAATTACTGCATTATTATTCCTTTTTCATAATATTATTTTTTTGTCTAGCACTGACTTAACAATACAGTAATAGTTGAAATTGCGTTTTCAAAACTATCGTATATGTATTTTAATTTTTTTTTTCACGAACGCGGGGCCCCCCAAAGCGCGCCGGTCGCTCCACCCTAAGGCCGGCCCTGTTACGGAATATTGACTTGCAATTATAAACTATTGCTTTATTGACATTTAAAAATTATATTAACATCTTGGATGTATATATAATACGCTTTGAAAATCTCATTTAGGAAATCAGCTGTTTGTTGTGGCTGTCATAGATTTCACAATGGGTTTCACAATTTCACAGGTGGGTTGGATCATAATTTCATTATGATAATGATAATTTATCGGGGATAAATATTAAATCAATTACCTGTATCCAATCGGTTGTTTAATGTGAGATATATGCTACGCTAAGTAATCATTGAAAGCTAAATATGTTTGATTATCTTTGTAATTGTGTTAGGCTTCGAAGTCTGTTTGTTTGTTGCATGTCAAAATAAATGTGTATCAACTTTTATTGTATTGCTCGTGACAATATCGATTTACTGTATGAACTAGAAGCTTTCGTTTATAATGCTAGGTTTGTATAATGTGACTCCCTAATTTTAGTATTCATTCTCTGTTTAGGAAATGAAGTAGGTGGCAACGTCACAGCTGTGCTTTCATGTATTATGATGGAATAGTATCGATATTTCAGCTGCAAATGTGAAAAAAGCAGAGGGAGGTGATGGTGAACTTGAGGATGGATGGAACAGCTGTGAAAAAGTGAATCTAACAATAGTGAATCGTGTGGAAAGTGCTGTTGTGTCACTTATTATTGTTTTCATATCAGCTGATTTTAATATGCTCACTGAAATTTTTGATCGATCCTGAACTGTGCCGATATATTGAATCTTAATTGTGCGAATAACTTACTTGCCTATAGAGGAAACAATTTGTATTGAATTCCACATGATATATATTCCATTAATGTTGTTCATGGATATCCCATTGAACGTTTGTGGTGAATCATATTTGTTCGGAAACTTTATAGGCGTTCGGAGAAATCCTTTCTTTTCAAGCAAGTAATTCAAGTCGACTGCCCTTGTTATAATTTAGTAAATTTTAAGTTTTAATTGTAGAAGGTAGCGAATAGTGGGGAAAATAATTTCGACTCGTAGCATGTATTTGTATATACTGTCCAATTGAGGAAATGAACAACTGATCAAAATATATGGTATTATTATGGTAAAACAGTGAAACCTCGATTTTACATTCCCCCATTATACATTTTCCCTGATTTTGCACAGTTTTTATCGGGTCCCAAACAATACTGCCTTTAAACAATGATACTCTATTTTACAATATCCTCAATTTTGCACCTTTTTTAAGTGGTCCATTCAAAAGTGTAAAATAGAGGTTTCACTGTATATGGTTTTCATTGAAAGCTACAACTATTATTATATTTGACAAGTTAGTGTGTTAACACAAGCTTGAAATATTTCAAGAATCGACCTGATAGCCAACATTGAGGATGTTTTCGTCGCACGTCAAGTGCTGAAATAAAATTATGAATTGTAAATATGAATAAAACACGGAAAATTTGGGCTAATCGTAGTAATTCTTTGTATTAATTGTTATTGTTTTCGTACTGTCGATGAAGCAAGCTTGTGCTTCATATATTAAGCTCCAATGTCAATTTCTAACCAATTCACTAAAATAGTTAAATATTCATCACTTATGCTACGATTATTTAATTAAAATAAAGTAGATATAATTTTATTTTTGGCTATTATTCCATTTTTCAATACTTGATTAGTTTACTTAAACCTCAGAAAAACAATTCAGCATCGCAATGCGCATGTTTTCTGGGTTGCAATACTGAATAGCTCGGCCTCGAAGACCGTGTAATATTATTGCAACCTTATCGGTTGCAATTCGCCGTTCATAATAGTGAATTGCAATGCGCTATAGCTGTTTTGAGAATTACGTCTTCCGGTGTAGTAAAAACACGAATTGCAACCGGTCTGAATACCCAATTGCATCTGGGTTGCAATACGCTATATTATTGCATCTTCGGTTGCAATATCGGCGAATAGCATAATGCTATTCTATCCAGAATAGCAGCCATAGTGTACTGATAAAAGGCTTGGTTAATTTACATTTCACCATCTTTAGGAGATAGCCACAGTAAATACTTTTCTATGGATATCAAGATTTGAACATATATATATGTACACCAGAGATTTTTAAACATCAAGAAGAAAAGAAATTTATAGAAATTTACCTTGGCTTTCACGAGAACTGTATTTTTTCCTGGCATGATGGTTACATCACATGCAGTCAAAAAATGTGAGAAGTTTGTTCGAGGAGTAACATCAGATGATACCTTCCTATACCTTCCTTGGCTATCTTGACGCCTAAAATGTAAAAACAAATATGTATATTGAACAAGATATAAAAGGTACATCCATCAAGTAGCAATAAAGATTAAAAACCAATATGATAGTGATAACCAGTATAATGGAGTTCCCATGAAAACAACCACCGTACAATCACGCTGCCTCATGTCACCTAGAAGTTTTCAGAAGCCAGGGCTTTACATGGATGTGATCAACACACTCATTTAGAAGCAATAATGGCATAGAAATACATACTGCTTGAAACTAGTTTCTATTTCTGAAAAGAGTTATTTACCAATACTGTTAGAAAACAGTTAATGAATAACTATAGTACATACTATGACTAGCAATTATTTTGTATCAAAAGTACTCTTTAAGACAGACTTCTACTGTAATAGCACAAAGATAACATTTCCCTGACAGTACTCTTGAGATCTATTAATAGAAATACCATACCAGCACCACTTACTTGACAAGTCTTTCAGGATCTCTGCACACTAAGTTAGCAGATGCTAAGCCCCCATCCTGACGATAATCAAGATGCTCTGCCATGTGCAAAACAGGCATGGCTTCTGGTCCAACTACAGTGCGACCACTGTACCTTCTTGATTTTGACTCCTCCAAATGGTCATCATCTTGCCCATCATCTCCTCCACCACTTGCTGGGGGCTGCAGTCCTCGATTACCCCTCGTACCTCGAGCTTTGGCTGCTGAAGATACTTTACGGCCTAATTTCCCAGCTGGAAATAATATTTTTTAAACTTTGGTCAAAATTCTTTTCAAACACATCCAAATTAATACAAGTCCTTGCATCATATGTATTATTTAATATAAGTCCTTTCCATATACTTATGATAGGAGTATGCAAGCAATATGGTTGGAAGGAAATTACTTTGCTTTTCTACAAACCACACACTTTATTGCCGACTAGTTTCAGTTACACTGTACCATTTTCAAGACTAGTGATACACACTAGTCTTGAAAATGGTACAGTGAAACCGAAACTAGTCGGCAATAAAGTGTGTGGTTTGTAGAAAAGCAAAGTAATTTCCTTCCAACCATATAATGGAATTCTACAAAGTAAAGGCCTCAACAATTCAGTATGCAAGCAATTCCAAATTCAAGTTGAGCTGAAGAAAAAGACACAAGTCCAGTCCAACCACATTACCAAAAATGCAGCCAATTCAAAGGTGGTGGTTGATAACAGAATTGTGCAAAACTATAGAGCGACCGGCAGCTTAGGTCATTTGCACCATAAGGGAAGGGTAGGCAAGGGTGGAGAGAAACCCGGCTCTTAACGAAAGGTGCCTAGGCTTATCGTCCTATCCGACGGACGGAGTGTTGTCCTTGAAATGTCCTCCACACAACATTCAAGCAGGGATCGGGCAGTCTCTGCCACTGCCGGGTTTTGATCCCAAGCCCACGGGGTGGGAAGCCAACACTCTAGCCACCACACCAACTCGATCCCTTGAGTGATTTGGATATTAAACAAAAGCAATATAAAGCCAACCAAAATTCATCACCAAATTCAAGAAGTTTATGGAACATATGCAATGAGTGATGGCATGGTGACAAAGGGGTAAGAGCAAAGAAATCCCCATGATGTGGCTCAGAGTGATCCAGATTCTGCTGTCAAAACTGATCCGATAAGTAAAGTCAAAGAAAAACTTCATGAGAAGAGATATTATACGATGACAATGTGTGCCTGGAAAATTCCTGAAATTTCATGATCTCTTTTGTATGACATGTAGCCTATCTCAGTCCATTAAGGTCATATAAAGCTTTGTTTCCGATAAGTTCCAAAAATGTTTACTAATGTCAACAAAACCAAAAAACCCAAATCCTTATCAAGCAGTTAGTTTACAAGCAGTTAAATCATCTACTGTGTAGTGCAAACATGGCAACATCCAACTTTCACTAGTTCCTCCACTTACAGCATGAGATAGCAGGCATATGTTTTGGAATGATTACAATGTGAAACATTTAGCGCAGCAATGGCTGTCATCAATTGCAGTGTTGTTCTAAAAGGACGAACTAGATAAGTGGGACAACTGCTGTGGCAAGTTTCTCATCAAACTTGAAAAATTTGCAGAAAAGTGTTACAAGATAAGTTCTTTCATGTGCGATACATTGAAAGCTGTTCAAAATATTTTATTTCAAAATGGAACTTACTTTCCTTACCTCCTAAGAGCCAAAAAATATTATTATCCAAAAATATAAGCTACCATATGAAGTGACTGTAATCATGAAAATGCTTAAACAGATTCAATAGGGGACAAAGTTTATAAAACTCCCAAAATCAGGCCTGACTTTCTTTTTCAGAGTCTTAAACAGGCATCACACAATGGAAGAAGAGAACCCATAGAAGGTGAAAGCCATCTATGGGATATAGATTAGTGAGTTTCTGGAGTATTTAGAAAAGAGGAAGAAAAAAATTTACAAAAAGGAACTGCCACATTAGTTGATGTGGTCCTCGCTGAATGCACTAAATAAAATCAAACAGATATGAATTTCACTTGGACTCAAACTCATTTAATTGACAATAACGTGTGTATTTCCTAACTAAAAATTAAATTACTTAAAAATTATCAGACCGCATGATTGATGTTCATTAATCAAGGCATACTTAATTCCAATAAGATAAACTCAAAAAATGTTAGAATTGTACAATGGAATCTTAATGAGTTTCCATAAATTAACATTACCAGGACGGCGCTCTTCTTGGGAGGGCTGAGTGATTTGCTCCAAAGCAACTTGCACCCTCTGAATGAGACAATTTCCTGGAAGAAGGCTCTCTATCTTCAAACTGGCTTCAACACATCCACCCGGAGAAGATGCTCTGTTCTTAATAATCTCCACAGAATTCAAGACAAAAGATTCTCCAAATGGTAGGGTAAGATTCTCTGAAAGAAAAAAAGACCACATCAAAACGAATTTCCAGTTAATGTTTGGGTTTCTGGAAAGACTTTTAACCCTCAATATAAATATCAGGACACCCATTTGAACAGATGAAATAACATCAAACATTTATGAGCTTCTACATTCAAGAGGAAAACTAACATCTGTCACAAGGATAGCTTTAACAGGCAACCATAACTTTTTCTTTGAATATATATTAATTTATTCTTTGTTTGCTTGATCACCAAAAGTAATTATAACAGAATTTTAGCCAGGCTTTAAAAATACATACATGTAATACTTAAAGTGAAAATTGTTCATTTTTATTCCCTTTCATTCTTCCTCTTTCTTTATAAACTTTTCTCAAATGCAAAGAAAAGGAATACATAGGTGTGAAAATATTAGCTGATAGGAGAGAGCTGTATCAAACCTATCTAAGGATTTTTGACCAGTGATGACGATGATGAATATATAGCTGACAATTAAATATGACTTCTGGAATTGATCAAAGTCAATATATCATAATATTATTCATATACCTATTTGTTTTGTGATCAATTTCAGCCATGACTTTGGCCTATTACACAGGAGGAGTATCAAATCCAATCCGAAGGAATCTCTACATTGATGGTTTCTTTGTGTCCATTAAAGTGCAGCTACCAAGTCAAAATACACCCCTCATTTCTAATCACATATACCGACCACTTATGATTCTTCCATTGTTCAAACAGAAAGTCGCCTAGATGAGATAAGCAGGAAAGTATGGAAAAGGTGTCATGCAATTAATAAAGATATCAATCCACAAATAATTTTACTGTCAGTCAATGCAGGACAAGCTTCACCAAAAAATTTAACCTAAAAGTTTTACATAATACACTTACCGTCTTTGAGTTTCGGCAGGGTAGACAGTAAATCCTTGAAATGGACATTTCTTATCTCCATGTCAAGAATAGTGCAGCTGGCAACAGCAGCACACATTTTGGCATACCTGTTGTAAAAAATATTTTAATGTGAAAAAATAATGGCAAAATATTGAAAATTATACAAAAGCATAGTAAAAATATTGATCTAAAATCCTATTACAGCATACTGCCGATTATCCGGGCTAATGATGGTGAGAGGTGGCACAAATAAACGGAAAACACGAATAATCCAAAATTTCACTTTAATTCCATGTATTTTTCATAATTCATGTAAATCAAACTATTTAGTATTATTTATGCACAGTGTCTGTTATTTTTGGTTGCTTTCCGGAATCATTCACGGCTATCTTCTCCCGACCACGATATTTTTAGCGGCGAAAACGTGATTGTACTCATATTCCTACTACTCCGTGTAATACCTGATTTCTGAAAATCTTACACCCATGCCTATGAGATCACGGATTCAGAAAATTGGCTTGCAGGAATGCTTCAAAACCGCTGTGCGACGTCGGAAACTACACTGTCAGGATGCTGCATACTCACGTCTCATGCAAGTTGCCCAGTATGCAATTGATGTGGGATGCAGTTCCGCAATCACTGAACGCAATTGCGTACCGCGATGTTTAGATAACACTGAACAAGGACTTTCCGTGAAGGTAATGGCCGCGCAAACACCCCATCACACAGCAGCAGTTGTGCAAGACCAGGACTTTTGGCAATTTTTCTACTCATGCGAGTGCCTGGCTATGACTCATACTTTCTTTACTTCCACTTCCCCCGCTGCCTTCACTTCTTTTTACTTTCACTTTATTTTCTTCTATTCCCTTCCTCCCCAGTTTGACCTTGAACAGTCTCGGCGTAAGTATGTTCGAGTGCGACAAAATCTCGGGTTCCTTTGTGCCGTATTCAACTGAAAGCGAGGCCACGGCAATAATAGTGTATTTGCGATATGAAATATACATTTATTGATCGTAGACAGCATTTCCCTTAATTTACGATTGGTAGAAACCATTGACGAATCTTCTAAAATTAATCAAGAGTTTTTTCCCCTGCCACTGATTGCCGTCTGTATGCAAGAGCAGACGTCCAAGTAAACTTGAAACATTCCTGGCCAAAAAGTAAATAACATAATTCCCTTTTACGAACAGGATTCTAATGGAAATAATAAGCTTGGTGCAACCTTGCATTAAAATGCAAATATCCTAGTGCTTTTGCATCAGATTAATTTTTTATAAAGATCGTGGAAAACATCGAAGAAGAGTAAAACCCACGCACGGATAAGCCACAACACGGATTAACCGCAGCTGGGTAATCAGAAGTCTGCTGTAATTAAAATTAGTCATCGATAGATCCTGGGAAGATATTCACTCAGCATTATGAACCATGAAGAGTTTTGATGATAAGAGAAATTTAGATGCTGACTTCTTAGTTTAACTCATTATTCGTTTAAAACTCATTTTACTGTTTATAAATTGAAAATTTTCATATAATCATTTGTCAATCACATTATTTTGGTGTGAAAAATCTATTTTGGCTGCTAAATTATCAAACTCCAATTACCTATTAGATTGATAAATATTGTGATCACCCAACCCCAATGGCCACTAAATAGTTTTGTTTTTCTATTTTTTTCAGATAATTATTATGTATTATCATTAATATACAACACAAGCTGCAAATCCAAATTGTTATTACAGGTGTGATTTTTTCATAAATCACAATAAGTATCTCCAGCTACTATCTTCATCTAGAATTCACCAGAGTTCTTAAGTTAAATACATATAAATACATGCTTGAATATTTTTAGCTACGCTTCTTTTAAAAACATGATGATGATGTAAATCTTAACATAATTTATATAATTGTGGAACTTTCTTAATATGGAAGCATAAAGAGCACAGTGTCAGTTCAAATATGCCTCCGAATGTCAGGGCATGTTAAAGGTAGCCCTCATCTAAATGATACTGAATGAAATCCTACAGAACGCTTCAAAATGAAAATGCAGGCATGAAGTAAATAACACTCACATCAACTAAATAAAACAATACCTCACCTTCCCCAATCTTCAGCAGAGCGGTAACAACTTGCCAATTCCGCTGCAATTTTTCCTTTGGGCAAAATCCACCCTTCCATTTGGAATGTGTCCAGTGCATCAGCTAAAAATGTGGCTGACTGACTTGGCTGCCCCATTTTCAAGTAAAAGTGAGCCAAATCTCGACCAACAGAGCGAGCTGAACGGATTCGTTTGATATGCTTGAATGTACCCATTGCTAGTTCAGCTAATTCCTTTAAAAAGATGCAAAAATGTTATTTCAGGTACAGAAAACAACACATGCACAAGGCTATAATAAGAGAAGTGTTATAATGTCTGGTTGGCAATAACCCAGTGATAATGCAGTGGTAAATTGAAATTTTTTAAAGTCACTATAGTACAAAGAAGTCCATAGTAATGCTAAGTTTAAGTTGTATCTTGAAATGGAAAAATTCTTAAATAATGTTCTTCATACCCTTCAAAATTTAAATAAATGTACATAAGAAAACTCTTCATATGTGTTGAGTTTTCAAAAAAATTATCACAGTCAAAATTTCCATATTGAAAAGAATAAAACATGCCCTTTGCATGTAAAATAAATGAGTTCAAGGACATAAAAATTACTGAAAATTCAAAATGTAATTTTCCCCTCAGAGATAAGCTCATCTCTTTAAACCTCTCAAAATAATCTCAAAAAGAAGCAAAAAATTTCTTTTGTGATAAAAAATTCAAGAGCTAAACATCTAAATATTTCATTATTTCTTACAGTCAGTCTATCTTTACATGGAAAAATAGAACACAATACACCAACATGAGACTTATTCGTGCATGAAGACTACAGTAAATGTGTTGAGACCAATGAATTAAAAAAAAAATTATCACAATGGTAACTTCCTTGTTGAAGAACATGAGAACATGCCTCCTGTGTGGTACATGAATGAGATGAAGGAGATAAGAAAGAAAGAAAATTCAAATTCATTTTTCCATAGGAGAAGACTAATTGCTCTCTTATAAAATTCTAAACAAACATGATGAGAAATTTATCAGGAGAGCAAAAATTCTACAGTTATTCACAAAAAAATTCATTGAGATCTTTCACAGGTATCTTAGCATAGGAAAACAGAACGAAAAAAATAACACCTTTGTCGAATAAAGTTTTCATTACCAGATAGTGTCTTTTAAAAGCTTCTTGGGAGGACAAAGCTTCCTTTAATTTATCCGTCGGAGTTTGACCAAGGTGGCTTTGATAATTCTCCACTGAAACAGCTGCTTCTTTGTTTCCAGTAGTTTGGGGAGTAGCTGATGATCCCGAAGATTGGGACAAGTGGTGAGGCAAAGGAGGGTCACCCATTCCGGCTGATAGGCTCACTACCATGTGCAACTGCTCACTCGTGGGCTCCTCTCCTGGCATTAGACCACACAGCTCCCCCAGCTCACACAGCTAGAAAATTAAACACTCAGTAATTATAAGACATTTCAAAGTAAAGATCACACCTATCAAATGGGCAACACTTAGCACTATCATTCATGTAGAGCATGTACCAAAATTAGTGCAGCATCTAAAGAAGGTATGTAGTGAATGTATTGGTAAGTTTTTCACAAGAATTACTGGAAATGACAAAGGTCAATTCAATGAAAAGATTATACTGTAGCGTGGGGTGAGTTTGAATGCATTTTGATGTATAATAATCAATTACTAACCAGTCATTGGATCGATAACCTCAATTATCAAATTCAATAACTTTAAAAAATATTTAACATTGCAAATAAAAATAAAACCTCTCAGCATTCATTGTTCATTTAAAAATCACTCACTAATTACGTTCGAACTCATTCCACTTAGCAGGGGGAGTTTTAACATTATTAGGCACTGATGAGAGCTAAACATGTGTTTCGTATTTGCTACTGCACAACTAAAGTCACTTCTAATGATAAGTCAAAAAAAAATGTATTAAGCTCTACCATCAATGACTAACCTCTTATTTGTTATTAATTTAGCTGGTAACAGGTTTGACTTCTGATTTTGAGTTTATGTACCAGAAAACTATCCTCGATGCGATCTACTTTGAGTGCACAACAGTAAAATTAATTTGGTTCATTTTCTTCATTATAATGAAATTAAAGGTTTTGGAAGTTCTTATTTAGTCGATTATATATGTATCTGTTGATGGAATGCAGTCGTAATTCATTTACATATCCTCACCAAATTCCACAGCAGTTTCTTTCTGGCAAGGACACCATGTCACACAAATATTACTAGACCTCCAGCGAAAATACATGAGCACAGCTTATTCATAGGAAAAACAACACATTTTATCATTTTTAGGGCATTATGTCAATATCCATTGCATCCAATTGCAGAATTTAGAAGTTACTACAATGTACACCTCAGTGGTCATTTTGTTTGGACTCGCAAAAAGGGTTCAAACTAACCTCACTCTACACAGCATGCAAGAAACAAAGCCAGATTTGGCTAAATATGTTGTTTTTTTAATAACATGGACTATACAGGGTATCCCAGCTCCACACAGAAGATACTTTTTTCAGCCTTGTCTAACACAGCCTAAAGCACAAACATCACAAAACCACAGCTGAAACCATAGAGGAAATCCATAAACCAAACAAGCAAATTTAATTAACTCCTCAAAAACCTATTAGGAGTCAGAAAAATAATTTCTCCTACCTTGTCTTTAGCATATGCCCAAAGAGGGGCAGTGTACAGTGAGTATTTTTCAACGTGAGCACTATCCGTGAACTTCTCGCATGTTGAGAGAATCTCCAAGCAGCAGAGGATTACCCAGCAAGCAGTTGCTCCTGGGGGACTGACAACTTCCAACAAAACTGATTCACGCATGCAGTTGTGAAGGAATGGCAATGTCCTCTGTGCAATCTGCAAGTAAAATGAACATCTGAATAGCACCACTCTTGGGAAGATCCATTGGAAATAAAGCAAGGGTTGAGTACTATTATCAAACATGAGGGAACATACATAAACTGTGTAGCCAATTAAAGGGTTCATACCAACTTTCCCCATTTTTTATTTCTCCCACTTTTCCCAGATTTCCAGTCCATTTTTTTTATTTCCCTGTCTTTATGTAAATAGCAAAGCACTCCAATATAGGGAATTAGAGAAATTCAGCAAGGTACAGTCAAATTCTAAAGTATAGCAACGAATGGAGTGGTACCACTTTCACTGCAGTTCGGAAATTGAGTTTTGGTATTTATTATAGTACCAGTAGGAGAGAATTTTGAACAACATTCCCATCTCCCAAAGTATTTTTATCACTAAATCATTAACACGTTCCCTGCCATAGACTTTTAGACAAATCTGCCCATTGCACCAACCTATTTTTCTTTCGTTTTAATGCTTGGATCCTTTCTATTTGAGTTTTCCTGTGCATTTAGCTATGCACGCTGCGTCGGTCACGTCATATACGCATCGGTGAAGAAGCTGTGACCGATGGCGTGCTATGAGCGGCCAAGAGAAAGGCTCATTCTTCGGTCATAATGACCGAAACAACGTGCAGACGAGATACATGTTTCGGTCATTATGACTGAAGCAGCGCTGAACATGCTAAAGAGAAATGTGTACGGGATATGTGCAATGTTTAATACCACATGAATTGTGCAGCTCATGCTAGATAATAAATCCGCCTCCAGAACTTCAATTTCCTTTCCCTCATCAATTGGCCCATATGTCAAAGTATATTTTTTTAGAAGTTGAAGGAGTAAATGTCCCCCCTATGGAAAATACCAAAACTTCATTTCTGAACTGCCGTGAAGGTGGCACTGCTCCATTAATCGCAACACATTTGGATTCAACAGTACATTGTGAAAAAAAAAATTTATTAAAGGAGAGAAACATATTCAAGTCAAAATTAAAAAAAATGATGCAAAATGTAATATCGAAGCCGTGTCCACTTAAAAATTTCAGATGATTAAAAATTACACAAATAATAAAAACACTTCAATTTATCCCTGGCTAGCCAATACTGACCGATTTGCACATTTTTGCCCTTATTTCTGTTATCAACTGCTTAAGTGGCCATCTTGGTCTTCAGGTTCGCCAAATTTTGCTCCAACTCTCCCTTCTCCACCTACTTCTCGCTATATATCTAAATGCAAACACCACAAAATGCCCACCTTGCTGCTTGAATGCAGCAATGCTCTGGATGTTCAACTACTATTTTCACTTTTATGCTGTCCCTCTTAAGTTATACCCTGACCAGTATGAACCCTGAATTAGAAAGGAAGGAAGGGCACCTAAAAACTAAGAGAGGGTAATAGAAAGGAAGGTGAAGTAGACTCAAAGCAATTTAGGTATTATCATGAAGCCATCTACTTTCCACTTGTCCAGATTGAAACTATATTTGAAAGCGAAAAAGGATGATAAGTGTTTATTGCATTGAATGATGGATGATAAGCATACCGCCCATGGCTTGGCATGGATGGGCGTACCACCCATGACTTGTGGAGCAATAAACACTAACCATCCATAAACACGCCCAAGCAAAAATCGTAAGTCTTTAAGAAAAATCAGTACTGAATTGAAACGAAAGTATTCAACAAAGTTTCTTTAAACCCACAAAAAATGATATGTATTAGTATAAGATATGTAGCTAAAATAAAACTATTTTTTCAAGGAAATAATCTCATAAACTAATAAAGTGCTGTAATAAATTTCTTAAAAATGTTGGTTTCATTCACCTTTTCTGTACTAAAATGTCACAACTTGGCTTGCGTCCCCCCTAGACCATGGCTTTCCCCCCACTTCCCCCTAGTTATGATCCTGGGTATGCCCTTGCCACAAGTATCTACTTTAACACAATTTCCCTAAACCACTGCTTCCAAAATGATGAACGTTTTCTAAATTTGCATTAAAATCATATTACTTCATAGCAAATCCATCAAAAACTTTAACCTCCCAAATAGTAAAAAGTGAACTCACAACATGTCATTAAATGAGAATGAGAATTGGATGAAATAAAATACATGAGAAGAGCACTACAAAACTAATCAGAGAAGATGGTAGGAACAAATACACATATCATAACAGAAAACGAAAGCTTTTTAATCCACTGAAAAGGAAGGGCAGTATATGCAAAACTTCTAGCTATAAGATATATGAAAAGGAAAAATACACAGATAACAGAGAATATAAAACAGACCTCCCATGGCTTGCAGGTAAGCAGAAGAAGGGCACACTGGCGAGAAAAGAGATAACCACGGAAATCTAAGAGGGAAGCACAGCCCTCTTCAATGAGTCTCCTTCCATCATTCTCTCCGGCACCTGCTGATGTTCTTAGCGAATGGTTTAGCCATATACCATCCCATTTCTCCAATGGACGTTGGAAGCTGCACAACCAAGAGGGAGTCTCTGAGGGAAGAGAAAAACATTTATTATTAAGACATGAAAGTTTGTAGGCAACCACTTTTTATGTTAAGGAAATCCAAATACGTTACCCAAAAGTTATTAATTTAAACATAACTAAACTTAAACTTAATTATTAATTTAAGTACAGTGGAACCTCGTTAAAGCGAGTACGGGCTATAGCGACACCCCCGCTATTACGAGAGATAGCCGATGCACCGTCAATTGACCCTATAATGAGCGTGTTAAAAAATTCGTTTTTACGAGACCCTTTCGGTGTTGGCTCTCGTCATAGCGAGGGTTTCACCGCCGGAAGACTTTCATCAAGACTCCTTAACCTCTGTAATTGCTAGCGATCTGTTAGAAATGAAGTTAATGGAGTGCTCAGTCTCAAATTTATGTGGTAAACTGTCGTTCGATAAATATAATGATTGACGATACAATGCTTTGCATGATTTTTATTCAGTGCGGCGCTTATAAATTGTTTGAATAGTTAGTCGTTATTTGAGTAAGGAAATTTAGTGATGCAAAAAAAACATCGCCTTTCGCCTGGATTTATGCTTACGTTCATCGGATAGATGTTTATCTGTCGCCGCACCACTCCTGTTCCTGTATATCTGTTCGCAACAGGTATATTGGCTATTATTTGCTCCACCTCCGGTAAAGCGACAATTCGCTATAGCGAGTGTTTATTAGTGCACCGTGGTGTGTCGTTATATCGAGGTTGCACTGTACATACTTCCAACAAAGTATAAATTTAATTTGTAAGATTAGAACCGGTATTATGATGTTTGCTAGAAATTTAGAGGAGAAGATGATCACAAGGAATGCATTCATAGCAACAAATGACTTTTTCACAACTTAAATAAATATAAATTTAATGAAATAGATATCCCTTCCATACATATAACGCCTCATTTTAGATTACATTAAGGACTATATCCATAACTTCTGATCATTCCGGTTACTTAAGCGCTCAAATTAAAAATAAACTAGAGCCATACCTCATTGCCTTGCAATGAGCAGTGTTAAATTCATATCTCCAGCAAGATTTTTACACCATGTGCACAAGAAATTAAAGTTTGAAACTCTAGCTTCAGGAAGAAAATTATTTCATGGCTATTTTTATAACGATTCATTCTTGAAAAACCTACATCTTTATTATTCAATCAGCGGTCACCTCATAAAGAAGCCACTTTTCTTCTCTCTGTTCGACAGTCTCACAAGACAGGTTTAATTGAATTTATGAAATAAAATGTAACAAACACTTTTCACGAGAATTCAAGGAATTTTCAAGTACAAATCATAAAACACTTTTTAGGGACAGAGGACTGATTTATTTATACTGACAAAAATTGGGATTATTTAATTCCATTTGGAGAAGCACTAAAATACGAGGGCTGTTTTTTTTCAATCTCCGATCCCTCTGCAAAAATGCCATGTAAACAACAGGCGGGTACTGCATGGATAGGGCAGCTACATGTCCTCTGCACCGCACACTCAAGTCATTTCTGACTGTAAGCTCTTAGTTTAAGCTAAGCAGCAATCTCATTAACTACACTGCCTATATTGATTCTCCCACCAAGTATGCACTATGGAGTGACAGCCAGAAAACTTGCCGAATGGCTTTAGCATTGACCTATCTTGACCTTAATGCCCAGAAAAGAGAATTTTAATGTAAATGCAGCTGCTCAGTATGAAACATTATAACTATTCCCATGCAAAACAACAAAAGAAGAGACTTCTGGAATTGTTCTGATCCATGACAATGCTTGTCATTTAAGCACGGATGCAGCCCAACTGCTCCTTGAGCAATTTCAATGGGACATTTTCGATCACCAGCCATGCAATGCCAACCTAGTGCCGTGTATCTTCTATCTTTATGCCGAAATGAAGATGTAGATAGGAGGGAAGCATTTTCAAACGGGCAATGAGCTTCAGGACAAAGGCAAAGTCATTGGTGGCAACATACTACGTATGAAGAAGGTATAGTTAAGCTTGTGCACAGGCAATTCCTCACTCTGCAAGGCAATTACAGTAGATTCTGTTTAATGGGTCCACCGGTTACTTGGGGCAGCCGCTTAATTGGGGCATATCTTGAAGAACAGAACCCAACAGAGGAATATCCCAGACCATTCTCTGCTTAATTGGGACAGCATGCCGCTTTATTGGGCCATGATTCGGCGACATAGACTCTATACTCGCGACGAAATTAAATGTTTTTTTTTTCAGAAAACTATTTTTTTTCCTCCTTTGATTTACTCTTATTTTTCACAAATGTTCCTGTTCTTGCCCTATTTTGAAAGCTCTTTTTGTTATTCTGTCCGCAAGAGGAGGGGACTTTTCTTTAACAGGACCTCCTAAAAGACATTCATTCAGCGTCGCCCGAGGCTGTGAAAAATATTTTTGACCCAATTGTTATAATTCTTAAAAACGGTAATAAATTAACTAAACTCGCTGATTTATTAATCAAATTAATAGTTTAATAAAATTATGTTGCATAATAAACATTCTTTAGTCTTCTTTCTATCATTTCAACGTTTCTTTATGCCCATATACAGGATAGTTCGCCTAATTGGAGCAAAGTGCACAAGCCCCGATATGTCCCAATTAACCGGAATCTACTGTATATCGAAAGGACACCACGAGTGTGCTCAATATTTAGCAATGAAATAATTTTTAATCAATCACTTCGTCTTCTGTTCACGACCCATCGGAGGTTGAAAAAACAAACATCCCTCGTAGCTATACTCTGTAGCTGAGTTTTTTGTTATTTCCATACCTCCAACACTGGAATTGAGGACAAATTGAGTGAAGAGAGCATCAAGTTCATCATACTGCACTAATGCTTCATCATATAGACCAAGCATCTCTAGGACAAATGCCAATTCTTCCTGCAAATAAAAAAGAACAAATGCTACTTACTATGAAGTCCAATGTTTACAAATTTTACAGGTAAAATAATTTTTATAAAATCTTTTCCCAATCAAATGATTTGAGTTTTCATGCGAAGTCACAATCACTTCTCTCAGAGGGAAGAAATCAAAAAGAGCTGGTCAAAACCCTAAATTTAGAACATTTTCATGGAAAATAAAAATCACACCATTAAATATTAAAGGTAAACATTTTGAGTCTTAAATTTTTTTATACAGTCAAGCAGCAGAAGCCAAATGGATGATAAAAAAGTCATAAAAAATTTCAAATAGCTTTTTACACAAAACTTGACCATATACTTTCACTGGTGAATTTTTCAGATTTCCACCGTTATCTTTCCTAGCACATTCTCCAAGGACAAAAATTTTGCAAGAAGTACAGAAATTTTTTGCTTTGTTGATTTTGCAAGTAACAATTAAACAAAATTTCACTATTTTTTGGACTAGTTTTTCAAAATTTAAAAATATCTTTATGAAGTCCATGAGGCTTAATCTAAAATTTTATATCACAGGAATGAATAACATCTTTAATACATGTTAAAGAGAAAATATGATCATATGACGAGACAGCCACTTGACTCATCCATAGGCTACAGAACTCCTGATTTTCTTAATGCACCAATTACAACCATATAAAGCTACCACTATTCCAATGTCCTAACTCCTAAATTTCTAAGAAACAGCTTACTTTATACTCGAAAGGAGAATTCTACCGACTCCACTGATTTGTTAGAGAAACTCTGATTGGCCTAGATGAAAACGAGCATTTAATGCAGATACATGAGCCAAAAATCTTAACAATTAGAGATCACCATGATCCTACACATAAAAGTAATGGAAATGTGAGAAGGGGAGCCTTTTTCAACTTGCACTCACACAAAGAACAATGAAATATTCACCCCATCACAATTTGAGTGACTGTAATACAAGAGATTTTGAGAAAGTTTATTTTTAATATTAAAATCCAATAAAACAAGGCTCAAGAATAAATCAAGGAACAGGTTGCAACACAATAATTTTCATATGACTGCTGATTAAATACAATATACGGAAACAATATTTCTAATTCCACTTTATGTCAATCTATGCAAAATATTACCAATTAAGGATAATTTAAACGTAAGTTAATCACCCTTTGGGCAATCATGGAAGCAATCGTGCATGAAAACTGAAAGAATTGCATTGAAATGAAAAAAAATGAAAGAAGATACATTTTAAGCAATCAGACATCTCAATCACATGACTATGAATGGGGGAAAATCTTAAACTAGACTACATATATAGCGTAAGTCATTCCCCTTCACTACTTAGGAGAAAGAACCAGTGAAGGTGCAGTGGTCACTACACGTAAAGGTTCATTATAAATGGCACCTGATATAAGAGTTAAAATAATTCATTATTATCATAAATAATTATCAAAAAAACTCATCCTCACTCACCTGAAGGAGAAAATATTGACAAAAGCTCCAGCCAGGTTCATTCCTCCTCTCCCTACGTATCCTAACCAATTCTTCAAACCGAATTAAGGCTGCATTATAAGCTGTCAGCAATAAAAGCCTCAGTCGAGCTAACGTTCCACGCCAAGAGTCTGCCCACCTAGACTCACTTCTAACAGGATCTACAGCTGAAACAACCCTGTATAGAAGGAAAATGCATTTCATAACCACCACCAATCATTAGAAATCATTAAATCATAAACGATTTCAATTTTTCATGGCGAACGATATTCAGGTATTGGGCTCTACACCAGGTTAATGCAGTCATATTGGCCATCATTTTGAAAAATGACTTGTCTTCCCATCTCAAAGCGTGCTACTATCTGAATGTAGGTTTTCAGTGAACTGAATTGACCGTTTGACGAGTACAACAATAAAGGTCAAGTGTCATCTGATTGGCTGATGTACATTTAACATTCTTTTTTTGTTTTCCTTTTTTTAAAGTATACCGGGACTAGCTGCAGTGATAACTTTTACGGGAGTCACCCAGTGATAACTTTTGCGGGTGACTCCCGTAAAAGTTATCACCGCGGCTAGTCGCGGTATACTTTAAACTAGTCTACAGCGAACACCTCTTTGTGTCCGGGCCTGCTCTCCGGCTGTGGCGCTGTGCGCACGTTTTGGACTGCTTGTGGTATTATATGCTCAGCAGTCCAGCAACATCTTGTCAGGTAGTGTCCGAAAATATCCACAGGGAAGAATGATGCCTCGATAGCTTAACTGGCTAAAGCACTCGACCGGAAATCAGGGGATCCGGGTTCGAATCCCGGTCAAGGCGAATGATTTTTTCTCTGTGGATCTTTCGCACGATTGTTTTCCTTTGCTTTTCATGCAATTGATAACAGGTGTCCAAGAATTGGCTGGATGAAATCCAGAATGTATCATGATTAAAATTCTTATGAAGATTGGTGAATGCAATTATCATTCCTCTCGGCATCCATCTGAAAAATCAAGCTGGTTGGAAAGTGGACTGACTCAGCCACTTACCGTATTTCTCCGAATATAGCCCCCCTCTGAATATAGTCCCCCCCCCCTAATTTTGAGGCTTCAGTTTCGGGAAATGTTAAAAAAATGTGTTTGAATATGGTCCACCCCTTTACTTTTACCTTGGGCATTTTTCGAAAAAAAGGGGGGACTATATTCAGACATATACGGTAATCAGATCAATCAGGCTAGACCATTCCATTTCCTATACCAAGCAGAGCCTATCAAATCAATCTCAGTTTGATTGGAAAACATACAGTATGTTTCAAGAACCAATAGTATGCAACTGATTAAAAAAGCATGCATGGCATCACAGGAAATATGTGCTACATGACCAAGAGGGTCAATGTGTCAACCTGAACACCGTGATCCCATGCAAGAAGCACCATTGTATTGATTGTGAAATGTAGTACACAAGCAATACAATGGTGCTCCTCGTGCACTTGCCGCTGTGTTCAAGCCATCTACAAACAAAAATTCTAAGTCATTTGAAAATTAATCATCTTTGATAATGATAACTAGTACAGGCCACCAATCCATGTATTGCTACGATGCACTCCATCCTTCACTAGGCTAACCTCTATATCACCACATATTTATCTTCTTTGGCAGTGGCGTAGCCAGGAATTTCGTTGGGGGGGGGGGGGGTGGGGAGCGGTCCAAAACCAGGGGAGAAAATTTTTGAAAAACATGGTACTAAGTAATGGGTTTCAAACTAATTTTAACACTTTTCATAATCAAAACAACTTCATTAGTTAAAGAAATATTTTGTAACTTCATGATTGTTAAATATTTTGTTTTCTTATATGGGGTCCGGAAACCCCGGACTCCCCCCGTGGCTAAACCACTGTTCTTTGGAATCCCTCACTAACTGAAAATTAATTGGAGGATTTAAAATGGGAAGTGAAATAACAAAATAAAAGGGTTGAAATTTAGTCTATCATGAAGGTTGGCTATTAGGCATTTCAATCTGGTGACTATGGGAACACTTTAAGGCATTCCTCTCTCGCTCTATAGGGTACTAACATTACCCTTTCATTCATTAGTTCACTCAAAGGTCTTTTGCAGTCTTGTACTTCAACCCATTTCTACAATTTTTTTTGTTGGTTTAGTTGGAATTTATTTGGAATCAAATTGATGGATCCGCCTCTCAACGAAACATTACATTTGAATGGCTTACCGGTCTGCATTCTTGGAGGCAAAATCACTCCTTATTTTGTCAAGCACAGTCGTCCGAGGAATAAGTTTGTTCGTCTTCTTCAACTCTGGAGTTTCAACGATTACAATCATCCAATCTCGAATAGAATGCTGAGAAAGAGCCTTGAGCCACGCTTCAATGTCATCCCGTACTGAAGCTTTGTACACATCTACATCCTAAAATGGGTAAACCAAAACATAAAAATTCTTGCAAGGTATACATAGTTCTAGTATAATAATTCACGAAGCTGTTGGAGATTACTAAGTACCCCCTAAAAACACAAGAGCCAAAAATTATCACCCACCACACAATCGGTCCAGTATACGTGTAAAATCGGTCTCCCTATTAGCTTTTGATCAGACTCGCGGGGTAAGAGATCACTCGAGAAGGGTACAAATGTAGCATCAACGAACACCGACTTAATAGGTCTCCCATAAGAGCGTTTCCATTCAGTAGGCTCCTGAGGAAGCGATTGAACCAGAAGAGGCTGCAAGGTGGAGAAAAGGTTGCTATCTCCCGCATCTGAAAATAATTACGTGACAACAGAGAGAATGAAAGGCATTTATTCTCCAGATATAATCAGACAAACTTATTATTGTCAATATCATGCTGTGAAACAACAATCACGACGAAATACTGATGCGGATACACTTACAAGTGACAATAGGTTTTACATTCATATCTGAATATGAACTTTAACAGTTAATCTCTGTAAATTTTCAAGAGAGTGTTGCAGGATATTTCACGGAACCATTGAAGTTATGTGAAAATACAGAAAAACGAAAAACAATTTCCAAACATTTAAGTCGGACACTGAACACTGCCTTCAAACATTTTTGTTGACAAATTGAAGAAGGCAATTTGGCCAGTACAGTGTACCAACGTTTGAAATTATAAAATATCCATTTTGGGTTGATAACGGGTCAAACATTTTAAATCCCGAGAAAAAATTCAAGGCATAAGTGTGCATTGGATATAATGTGACATAAAAAATGTAACTTTACTACAAAATTAACTTCCAATTAATATTGCGCCACACCCAAAGATTCTCTTTTATGTGCATCTGTCATCATTATAACCTTTCAAAAATTATTAAACCATTTCATTAGCATTCATTTTTAACAAATTCATACTCTTATAACTTATTTTTCATTTTTTCCGAATTCCACTAACTTCTTACGGTGGACTTGTGGATAAACCAGCGAAAAGATAATTTTTCAGACTTTGGCTATGCTGTTAAAATATCAACAGCGATTTCGATTAGGTTTTGTTTGAAGCTAACAGCAGCCAACACGAATTCCCCAGTTATCCAAAAACTATTCAAAACAAGTGGAACAGAGAATTAATTCTTGTTATGTAGCATTAGTTTGATTACTTTTTTCATAGTGCTACGTAAAGTAGCCGTATCATATCGGACGATTTGCACAAGGAAGAGTTAATAGTCAAATTAACGTCATGCCTACTTACGAATTGGCTCTTCTGCTAAGAACCATGCCGAAGGTACTGTAAAATAGTGTTCCGAGTAATGGATATAGGTAATGTAGTGCTCTGTTCACTTGGTCTTTCACGATTTTTTCAGGTGGAGACGGTGAATGCTCTGAAAAGAGCTGCCGGCTCAATTTTTGAGAGAGGGGGAGTGCTGCGCCAAATTGAAAACTTGGGTCAAATGGATACCCCATACAAGATGAGAAGTCATGGCATTGTTCACAAAAAGGCCAGGTTGTTCCTCAGTATATTTTATAATATTGCTACTTAACCATTTTTTGCCTTACACGAATCTGTCTCAGCGTGTAATGAGCTACATTCAGGTGTGCCTCTAGGCTCAGTACTTGGATTATTGCTGATTTTTTTGTATTTGTATTCGTTTTTGAATTAATTCAATTAATTTTATCCCAAGATGGTACCTCATGTCTGCCGCAGTCAACTAACCCCATAGAACCTTGATATAATTGCAGGATCTCTTTTTTTATGTGTAGTGCCAATCTAATGGTTACACTATTAATTTCCACCAATCCTTGTATCCATAATGACATAGATATAGAATCGTCCCTCCTGCTCTGAATGAGGAAACGCTCCCTCATTTGTTACTATCACAGAATGCCTAAGTACAGAATCAAATTAAATGTGACTTATTCTGGACATATGACTACCCAGAAAGGTCTTTCCGCAAAAGCAGGATCTATAGTCTATCTGTCAGCTGTGATCCTAGATCGCTATGATTAAATATATTATTATGGTTCTAAATCATTATTTTTTTAAATGCCTTATTTGTGAATCCAAGCCCCGAAAGTTTCCCTGGTTATTGTAAAGTACGCTTGTACTGCTCAAGTATGTATGATTGTATTGGGTTTTCAGCCGTAGGTTTCTGATTACCCTGCCTAGTGCACATTCTTCAGCCATTTCTCCATCAAAATGTGGAATGGGAAATAACCCTTTAGCAGCCGAACAATAGGGTGGTTTCCTATTATTTTTTTATTGCCTAAATCGAAAGATTATTACTCCTGGAGTACGTATTTCACGCTTTTAGATTTTTAAATGACGATATCTATTTTTCGCGATTAAATGAAAAGTGAAAATTTTCAAGCGCGCGAAAACGCGACGCGTAAGTAGGAATGATGGGAAAAAGTCCGTGTGACGCATTTCTGGTTCCCCCTCCCGCCTTGTGAGGTGACCTTGATTGAGGCTCTGAGAGCTGATACGACGCAGGATGCTAGCGGGTGGCTGAGTACCATGCTATCTGGTAGCGCTTGGCTTAAAAAAGGTTTATTAATACCTTATCAAACGAAGAAAACTTTCCGACCTTAGCCAGTTTTAATAGGTGATTATTAAGACATGTTTCCCTGAGCTCTGTGCCTCATGCATTGGTAACCTCAGTCGATGTATAACTCCTATCCTCTCGTGTAGAAACTAGGTGCTAGACATCACGTGGAGTGGAATTGCATGGGCGCCAATCTGGCCTTTTTCAAATGAGGATAAAATTTGGCCCTTGCCATTCGTCTAAACCGGTATTTCTAAAACCAAATAATTCGTGTTTTATGAATGCACTAATGGTGGGTAACGAATCGCAATCAATGCCTTTCGTTTTCTTCGATGAAGGAAACTACCCTATTGTGGCCGAGTGCAGAGGTTATTTTTCAGGGCTGTATTCCTCACAAATACTCAACCTCCCTTGTTGTTCTTTGTTATTTAAATTATTGTGAGCAGTTCGTACCTTCAATGAGTGGTGCTCCCAGAAGGAGTTAATTTACCGGGAACCTTAATGATTTCACCCAGGCCTGGAATTAGGGCAGGGCAGAGGGGGAGTGTGCCTCAGGTTGCATATTTCAGGGGGTGGCAAAATTTGAAATGTTTAATGGAAAAGTTTTTTAATTTTTCCAATTAATTATTTCAAAATATTATTTATTTATAAATTATTAAGCAACAATATTAATTATACTTATAATAGCAAACAAATGATGTGTAATTTCAACCACTACATCTCTAAAAAATAGCTTGCAGATGTATGTGTTACATTTTAGTGGTCAGGGAAGGAGAGAGGTGGATCAGGGAGAGCGCCAAACTGATCTTTGCCCCACCTGACAAAACTCCAATTTCCGGTCCTGACTTAACCTACTCATGGAAAGTGGACGGCAGCTTTCCTGTATTTTTTATTTTAAACTTGAGAGAGAATGGCATGGTGAGGAAGATTTGTATATTCCTTGTAGCTAATCTATCCCTTCACTCTACCAAATTCATTTAAATTATTATGATTTTGGGTCTGAGTAGAGGGCCTCATTATGCATCTCAGCATTCAATGACCTTATCTCAACATGAGCTACAATAGTATTTCATTTTAAGAAATCTGTTCAACAACTTTTGCACGAGGAACCATATTTTAGCTTTGCAGAAATTTTGTTTGAGTATCTAATTACCAAGATACAAGGCCATAGACAGAAATTGTTTTCTGAGGGTTTTACTGGGGAAATGTAGTTTTGGAGGTTTTTACTCCTAATCTTACCAACATTTACGGGGGATGTAAACCCTTTCATCTCTACCTTGCCACTAAAAATGAAATATGTATTCTATGCCATATCAATAATATCCTTATTCATTCTTACTTTTTGATATCTAATGATGATTTCTATGTGTCCACGGTAAACAACATAAATAAAATGATATCATTATTATAATCATTATATCATCTAGGTATGGGAAACTTTGATAACAACTTGCAACTGTGCAACAATTTGCATAGTCAAAGCAATTCTTTTCAAAAATGTAGGTGTTCTGAATTTATTTTGACATTAATGATATTTAAAGTATTGTATCACCCAGTTTTTGCACTAATCCTACACATTTGAAGTTTATGAAAATGGAGATAGGGTATTTCAGCATTTTGGAGGAACTTCCTTTAACTATGCTTGTTTGCCATATGTATAGGTACATCTATATAATTTCATCTGATATTAATATTGGCAGAGTATATGTTTGTTGCCAAAACTGTGGGTGATGCAATGTTATGTGTCATTTTCAGATTCAGAAGTGAAATACTTATGCTAAGAACACTTACTTTTGGAGAAAAAAAATTTTCAATGTTGCATGGTGTAATTTATGTATTGACTTATTTCCTGTTACCTGGTATTGAATCTAAAATATTTCTCCAATGCATTGTATCTTCAGCTATTTTGTATTCAAGTTTGATGGGCCACCAAACTGTCTCAAATATTTAAATGAAGAATATGAGCGAGATGTAGATGTTGTCAGGCGACGTATATTTAAGGTTGAGGCTGATCAAACTCCAGAGTGCACATTGGGTGAAGAAATGAAGCCACCTCCTTACAGGTAAGTACATATATTCAGTTTAAAGTTAAAGTAGATAAACTGAATAGGAACGAACTTAGGATATATATATAATGTTCTCTGCAGATTTTTTCTCTAGTGGTAATTGCTAACACTTTCTAAGTATGCGTCTAAAATGGGCGGAATGTATTTTAAATGAGTATTACCGTATTTCTCCGAATATAGTCCCCCTCTGAATATAGATCCCCCCTTATTTTGAGGCTTCAGTTTCGGGAAAAGTTAAAAAAATGTGTTTGAATATAGTTCCCCCCTTTACTTTTACCGAGGGCATTTTTGGAAAAAAAAGGGGGGACTATATTTAGACATATACTGTAAGTAAATGAGTGATTTTTGTGGATGTGTTCATGATTATTAAAGAATTCTTTGCTGTAAAACCATCCAATCATTATTCTGTTGAAGGTTAGGTCACCCATAATATCTTCTTCTGTCATCTGTGTGAGAGGTAGTTATAAGTGTAGAAAATGCTTTGTGCACTTTGGTCCTGCAAGTGACTTTTCATTTAAGCCATCCAATTTTACATCCTGGTGTGAGTGTTGTGATGAATACTTTATTACGAGTAAAGGGTAATTTGGCCATTTGTAAAAAGGGCCAATGTGCATAAGATTTAAATGCATGCTGAAGCAAGCAGACATTGCTGATATAGCTGCAGCAACTATACACTATTACATAATTGGAATACAAGTTATGTAGTATATGAATCCATCTTCAGAAGGTTGTGGAAAGAAAGTTTGTTGCACCCTTCTCTCCAGATATTTCTTAACCAGCAAGCCTTTTAGTTGACTCATTACCGCCTAGAGTGATAGTTGGGTTTTGAAGCTCCTTCCCATGGAAGGAGCTAGCTTAACATGCTTCTTTACATCGGAACTAGAATGGAATGTGGAGTTCTTCTGGATGGGTGGTTAGTGAGCTAGAAGATGAAGGATCATTATAAACCAAGCTGATGTCAATATTCTTGTTGTAGAGCGTTCAACTCTCTAGTAAATATTTCCTTGTCTAGGCTGGCTAGGTTCTGTCCTTAGGATTGAAATCTGTCAAATTTTGCTTTCAAGTTGTGGTATATATCATTTCAAGTAAAAGTTGAGCACTATCTGATCCAGTAATTCTCGTAGCATGGAAATGAGAGTCCAAAAAATTAAAGAACAGACTCTCATAAATGCATATCAGAGCTAACTTTGTTATATTTGCACTGTGACTGTTTTTAATGCTCTGCTCCTTTCATTATTTACAGAATTACAAGAAATTTAAACGCACCATTTTGGCTCTATCTCTATTGGCTAACATTTAAATTAAAATTATGAAACATTTTCAATTTCATATACATTTATGTTAATCCCTGAATTGAAGGGGATCGAGTTGGTGTAGGGGGTAGAGTTTTGGCTTCCCACACTGAAGGCTTTGGTTCGAATACCAGCGGAGGCAGAGAATTTTCAGGGACTACCCGATCTCTGCTCAAGTGTTGTGTGGAGGACATTTCAAGCGCAACACTCTGTCCATCGAATGAGCGTTATGCCTTGGTCCCCTTGGTGCCTTTTGTTAACAGCATGCTAATGCCAATGCTGGATTCTCTCCACCCTTCCTTACTTACCCTACCCTCATGGCCCAAATGACCTCAGCTCTTGGTCGCCTCCAAATACCACCACCATGTAGTTTAAAGATCTGATAAAATGAGATAAAATGCATAACATCCAAAAAAAAGTGATTTGCGCACAAATTCACATGACATCTATGGACCAATGAGGCTGACATGTTACCCACTATCCAATATTTCAAAATTGGAGATAATCAGTCAATGCTGCCCATAGAATTATTACAGAGTTGAAATATATGATAATTTGAAAATCAAATACATACATAAGTTCTCCATTTTTAAAAGACTGGAAAAAATTTGATGCAAACAATAACATCTACCACTCTTCATAGTTGCTCAATGCATTTATACCATTTCATTTACTGCTAGCGATTAGCTAAGCCAGCGGTAGGGAGGGAGATGGAGTAACAATGGTTGTGAGAATTGCTAATTCCTTCGCAATCTTGAGTTAGCGAACATCTAAGAAGTGGAATAAACAATCAATGCCCAGAAACCCTTTTCTTCAGATTCCAACAATGCAAATCCAAAGATTCCCCCACACATTCTCAAGGCGGAAGTTCACACGCAAGATATGAGATGTCATTGAAGTCTCATCCTTGTCTCCAAAGATGCCAAACTAAATAATACCGCTAGTCACACTCGCTCTCGTTATGGAAGTTCCAAGTTTGATTGTGCCAGGGGGTGAGAATCCATGAATGTCTCCAAACAGGAATTATATAGGAGAAACATTACTTTCCTCTAGTCAGTTCCAGGGGGCAGATGGAAACCTGAATAGGCAACGTCAGGGAATGAGGGTAGCTAACCACCACTTATAGTCCTTTTCCCAACTGATGGCAGGTGACCTTGAACACAATTGTATCCCTTTCACTCTTCTTGCCAATCACTTGAAGAGTGGCTTGCAAAAATGTGGAGAAGTCTTCAGTCTTTCTTTGACTTCCGTACGGTACATCACTCTCCAGCTTACAGGGTTGCTTTTGATTATTGCCGTTCGTTCCACCTTGCATGCAGTTATTTCAAGGGACTGGCAGCGTTTGTGGGGCACATGGAGGGGAATGGTGGGGTGGAAGGGGAAGTGCCTCTGATTGGCTACTACATAGCTCTCTACCGTCCAGCCACCAACAGTTGGGAAAAAGGGTACAATGTTTTGGTTCCTTTTCTGCCACCTGGGGCCCTATCCACTAAGGTTCAAAATTCAAATGGTTGTGTTTTGACAGCCGAATATTCCAGGTTTAAATTTGCTTTGACTGAGAGGGATTTTGAACATGGGTACATTGCACCAATCGGAAGCATAAGTGTACCAGAATCATATCTTTTTGAGGAAATTTTTAAAGTATGTATTGTTCAGTAAACGAAAAGCGTAATGAAAGGCTCTTAGATAGTTTGTGGTTGGTTCTCGGAAAGACGTCATAATTTTGGAATAAGCTATCCACTAAAGTCCATCCGAACTTTTCATCATGGAAGCTCGTCCTAGAGCAGCCAGAATGACAGTGGATCTCGGAAAATGACTTTCCGTTTCTCGGAATTGGAAAGTGATGCGCCAGCTGATAAGTAATTGAATATTGTTACTCTGAAAGTGGTGCTGCAGAAGCTGGTAAGAATTCACAGTAATTTGCAAGACTGGCACGGTTTGTGTACTAAAAATTAAGGGAAATGGATGATTATGTGCGGAGTTAGGAATCAGATAAAGTTACAGACGATACCAGTTGAGAGCAATGCCTTGAAAGGCATTGACGCTTTTTAACAATGCGGTACATTTAGCATAGTGGATAGCACAAAAGTGCTTCCAAGTGACTGAAACAGAATCGGAGAGGGAAAGTTTGATTCCGAAATTTCGGAATCGAGAAGACTTAGGTAGTTATTGGATAGGGCTCCAGGGCACAATATCCTTTGGCGGTTTATTTTACTCAATTATTGTGAGGGATGCAGTAAAGTCCCTTGCAAATAAACATTTGCAATCCTAAAACTATTTTAATAATTTTTTATGGTGATGATTTAAAATGTTATTTTGTAGCTATTGCCCTAAAATTCCAGAGAAGGACAAAAATAAAGTACTTATGTAATAATATTTCATGTTCATATTCATTCCAGATTGGAAGTCCAGAAAATGATTGAAGAAGGAAGGAAAAAAGAAAAGAAGTTTAAGTACAACTCTGGTTTTGATTATTATCCTTTTCAAAAGTAATATTATTGTTTTTGTAGTATATTTGTAATTATATTTCAATAAATTAACTTCCTTTTTTGTATTTATATGTTTAAATCCAAATGTTTATTCTCCAGCTTTAGGTATAGATTCTTAATGGGATAATGTATTGTATGGAAGTTATAGGTAATTATGTTGCATTAACTGAGGTTTTATTTAAAGTAAAAAGTATGTATGTTTTTGGGAGGTTGAAGAAAAAGTAGACATTGATAAGTGGAAATGAATTAAAATGTGCTCTACCTGTCTCCTGTTGTCAGAGATGGGAGTCTTCCCTTAGTTGTCACTGGTCCAACTTCAACCACAAATCCCAAGTTGAAACATTCATTGTCGTTGGTTTAGCTGCAGGCCTTTTCTGGTCACTCTTCCAGTTTTTACAATTTGCTGGGGGGTCTACGGGGTCAGAGTCCCCCAATGAATTGTTAGAAAAGACATTAAAATTAAAAACTAATGGAAATGGCTACGACTATCCCCAAAAGTTGTTTTTGTGGCTGATAACCACAATGTCTGCTGTAGAAATCCTCGTTTGGCCCCTATGCCGTAGGCAATATTTTTATAAAATACACAGGGAATATGCAAACGTGATTTAGTAGGCTCAAATATTGTGCAATGAAGGTGATTGTCTTCCTGTGGTTTGTTTTCTTATGTTGCTACACCAAAAATTCAACTGCACTTGCTACGTACCACATTTTTTTTGTAAAAGTGCACTATGAAATTATCACTCCCTTAGGATACCCCTTAGAAAAAATAAAGCAAAGTGTGGAAAAAGCAGCATTGTTACTATTTTAAACACTGCTAAATTCGTACATTTACTCATTTATTTCCTTTGTTTAGTTTTTTATCAACTAAGAAGTATTAGGCGCAAGTAAAGGTAGTACAATAACTCGGGTCATTTTTGGGTCACTACAGGCCAGTTCACCCACACCTGACTCTGATTTTTATGAAATTTTTGTCACCAGCTACTCTTACCAAATAGACAATCTGTGTAAATAATTCCACTCTTATCCTCGTAGTTGGCAAGGTAGAAGAGGTCAATGTTGAGGAAGTTTGCTTAGAAGTGCTGGTAGCAGGATTCCACTGTCAATGTAAAGTAAGACTTTATTGCTGGGTAACAACATACTCTTGTATAGCTTGTTAGCCATTACGATGTCTGCCATCAATACACATAGTTTTTTTTAACTCTAAACAATAACTTCATTTATTCACTATTATCACCTTGTGGCCAAGTAATTCATGCAATTTTGTTAAATCGTGCCCGCATAAGCCCTCTAATTGACTTTGAAATTCAAATGGTTGTATTTTGACAGCCGAATATTCCAGGTTAAAATTTGCTTTGACTGAGGGGGATCTTGAAAATGGGTACATTGCACCAATCAGAAGCATAAGTGTACCAGAATCATATATTTTTGAGGAAATTTTAAAAATATGTATTGTTCAGTGAACAAAAAGCTTACCATCTAATTTTAGTGATTTTATTGTGTTTCATTCATGTGATTTAAAAAATTTTAGTATTTGGCCATGTAATGTCATAATGTAAAGGCCATTATACACCTTGGAGTGAGAATGAATGTGGGGAAAAGCAAGGTTACGGCCATGTGAAAGAATGAGGCGCAAGAAAGGCTGAATGTAACAAGGGAAGGACAAGAATTGCAACAGGTTGATAAGTTCAAATACCTGGGGGGACAAATTACTTGTGATGGAAGACCCTCTGAAGTAAGCCACAGAGTCTGTAAAGCAAATCTGGTATATCTTTTATTTTATTTTTTTAATTTTATTCTCAAACCACCGGATACAGCTCTTATTGGCCATTTTACACCAGGGTGTTAAACAAATGTAACAATTGTAAACGTACACAAACGACCATGCCCTGGACTGGGGAAACCTACCCAGGCGGGACTTGAACCCGCGACCTCTTGTTTGGCAGGCGAGAACGTTACCCCGCCACCACTGAGGCTGGTGGGGTAACATATCATCAGCTTAGCAGATCAATTGTAGGCAAGAGAGAAATATCGGAGAAGGCAAAGATGAGGGTGTACAATACCATTTTCCAGCCAGTATTTATGTATGAAATCAAGAGCCTTACCCTACTACTTAAACACAGGAGTAGATTCCAAAGCTGCGAGATGTGATATCTCAGACGTGCAGCAGGACGCACTAGAAGAGATCGAGTAAGAAATACAACAATCAGAGCCCACTCCAGCAAGACTCGATCATTGAAGCAATGGAAAGAAAAGCACTAGGATGGTATGGACATGTGGTTAGGATGGAGGGGGATGGGAAACCAAGAGAGGTGATGGAAGCAAGACCAGAGGGAAGGCAAGGAAGAGGATGGCCAATGCTGGAGTGGGAAGGTCATGTGGAGAGACTGGCAGCCCGGCGCGGAATGAGTATGAATGATATGTAGTGGCTCGCTCAGAATAGGAGGAAGTTTAGAAAGTGGCTGGTGGACCCCAATGCCTAACAGCAAAAGGGCATTAGAGAAAGAACCCAGCTAGCACATTATAAGTCATTGAGATAAGGTGAAAGGAAGAAATAAGGAAGTCGCTTCTCAAGTAAGCTTGTTGTGGGTTTCTTACGGCCAGGGCGACAAACATCCAGAGTAATGGCAAAATGGATGCCAAACTTTCAGCACTTCCGTAGATGCTGTTATTATCCCATCGTTACAGAGTGTTAATTAAGGCATTTATGCATTAAAACAATGTTTTTATTATTGGCGCTTCTATATTATGAGGAGAAATAACATCATACCGCCATAATTTGAAAATCATTCACATTTATGAACTGATAGCTTAACGAAGGTCGTAAGAAAAAACCCTATTTCACAAGAATACCAACGTAGAATAATATAAAAATGCCGGAAGGAACATCTAATATACGTATTGTAGTCATCGGGTTATCAAACCATAATTTAAAATTCATAAATGTTAAAATGTATGGACCTTGAATAAATTCAGTTTTTCATGCACATGCCAAACAAGTTTTTTTACATAATTGGATATTTAATTAGTAACTACGCCACCTGTTCTCAACAACTACCGTGGTGTAATGGTTGGCGTGTAGTACTTCGGTCCCGAGGGTCGCACGTTCGGATCCACCCTGATGTTATTTTTTTTTCTTTCCGCCGCATGGATAGAGTACTTGTACTATGCTTTATATCTTCCTTGGCGGTTGCTTGCAGTTATTAATTTTTTTCTATTTACGGGAAAATCTGTTATCAGTTGTTCAGCCCTTATAAAAACTCGCTAAATTTCCCCAATAGCCTTTAAATTCATGTCAAGATGAGCCGCGTAGCATGTGTAGTACGCTGTTCAGCCGCCTTTGGCGCTCCAACAGAAGTGACTTACATTGCCTGAGGATATTTGACGGCATTCCTTACCTAAACGCCCCTAACGTCTTACCCTTGCCTTATATAAGTCCCTTAGCTTACGATAAGCTGCTTATCAATTTTTTCCGTAAGAAAACCATAAGAAACGGTTAACTCACTTACTTTGTGCTATCTGGGAAGTAATATTTGGCCTGTGGCCGGCCGAGGGAAAATAGCCAAAATGTTGAAACATGTGAAAATATGCACTTTTTCATGCGTAAACCTATTTTGCAAATGCGTTCGGTCAATGAAAAAATGTGGCATTAATTTTTATTGGGGCCATTTTGTGCAGCAGATATCTTCTCTCTCATGCGAAAGTTATTGAAATGATCTTGCTGGTTTAAAGGGTGCATTAATTTTACTTTTGCATTACTCTTCTTCACATGATTAGGCACTAACTAATCCAATAAACCAGTGAAGTCATAGCTGCTTGAATTTAATAAAATTATTACAAAATTATTACCACGCAATTGCAGATGTGGTTAGTCACTGGAGAAATCGAACTTTTACAGATGGAATAAAAAAGCAGAAATTGTCACCTCAGATTAAATTTTGAGATTCATGCAGGAAGGCGAAACCCACAGATGTCAGAAATTAGTTTTACGAGTGCCTAATGGAGTTCTGCCAAAGGTGAACCAGCAAAAACCTTTCCTCGCATAGGGTTTTTATATCCTACTACTTGCAATTCAATCTTCTTATCCACAATGCCACGATCTCAGACCAACTGGAAGTATTTTTAAATGATTTCATTTGATTTCTAAATGTTTAAAGGACCTTTCTCAACCATTGGTTATGTAACCATGCAAGTATAATACTGCTTGATTAACATATGGTAAATATAAGGTCTGCAAATTTTGAATGAAATATGAGACCCGTGATTTATGTAGTTCAATCTTGAAAACACCAGGCACATTATTTTGAACCTTTTATTAAAGGATAACTCTGTTCCAATTAAGGAATGCCGAGAAATCAAGCATAATTTACATATTTATAAAATATAATTCTATTTTTATACATGTTTAGAACATTCTTTTTTTTTTAAGTATCAACAGCATTATAAAAAACCACCAATAGAGAGGCTATCCACAAATGCGAAACTGCCAAAATGGCTTGTCTTTAGCACCAAAAAAATCGAAACATATCACCAAAAAATTGAACCTCAAGATAAGTAGGTGAATAAATCATTCACCTTTTTATAATCAAATTGAAAAACTTTCCAAATGCGTAAAGGGTGATTCAATACTCTTTTGTCGTGAAATAATTGACAAAAGCCACTTGGTTACAAAATTTCAATTGTTCATAAATGCATATGCATAGAAAAAATATATTATTCTTAAAAAAAAAGATTGATACTCAAGGCTCATTACAATTGAATATACAATTACTTCACATCTAAAAAAGAAACACCTGGGTCGTAAGAGAATGGAATAAAAAAATGATCAAGGAATGTGTAATCTTTCAACTTTTCAAGCTGAGCCTTTACAAACTGTTATTTTAAATCTTAATGTTCAATATTCTTGCTTTAAATGCTGAATGGCTAATAAATAATTGGTCTTAAATTTATAGGAATGCTTAAATCAAGTGAATGACTTCTTAATGGCACAAACAGGTGACTCATCTAAATTGCTTGTTTACATTTTTCATGAGTTCATTAAATGCATTTCGGGTATATTTTAATGAGAACATATACCCTATTAACAAAATACGAAACAAAAAGATTGATACTGGCTACTTGTTGCCATAAGAACATTCTACATGTGTCTGGTGTTGCCAAAGTTAATACCACTTTGGTTTGCTCCCTTATTGCTGCCATACTGCAGAGAAATAACACCCTGTCCTGCCCTAAGCTGTTCCTCACTGAAATTTCTCACATTCTTCTCAGATTCCTTTGGACCAATGGCAGGTTGATTGAAATTCCTGGCCTGTGAAAAAGTGAAATAAATATGATGAAGATATGAAATCAAATTTCATGCAAATCCATAAAACTCAATATAGTTAGGCAGTACATAAGCATGCAGCTTTTATGCTTTAAACCAATCAATTTGGACAAATGATACACATAAAAAGATAGTGGTCAATACCAAATTAATGAACAAATAATTTATCTATTTTCTAATACGTTATATCAATTCATAATCTGACTTCATACAGCATCAAGGGAGAGATTAACACAGATAACAGATTGTTTGCTAGGTACAGTAATTCATGGGCACTTAATTTGGATGGTAAATGAAGACAGGTAATATATTCTTAAAAGAGGTTAGAGCCGCCCTTTATTCGCATGGCAAAACCTTATGGGTATCTGTACTTTTCATTTAACCTAGCATTTTTAATCAGAGGCCCACTGATTTACTAACACAACCATTTAAAAAATTTCATTCTTAAGATCCCTGCAACTCCTATACCTGCTCATCTCACCTACAAAACTCTCCTTTCCCACTTAAAAAACATTCTACCTTAATCTCAGACTCCAGCATCCTCGAAAGCCCCTCTGAAAAACCTTGTTCTATGTCTATTTTATTCACTATCACTCAACTACGGCTGCTGTTTACTCTAGCACACTTCCTTGTTAAATGCTTTATCTTCTATTAAATATGCCCTTTAATTTTCATGTTTTGCTATGCTATCTTTGTATTAATAGCTTTGCATTATGACAACTAGTAATTTAACTTTAAAGAGGATTATCTTACTACAGCTTTCATTAATTACTTTTCATACTGATTGCATTCACCAATACCTTACGAGTTTTCACCGCTTGCAACCACTTGGTTGATATCAAACACATCAGTCCTGATGACTTGCCCACCCACATGATGATTGATATGCCAAGCTTTCTCCGATCCTCACCATGCTATTTTTTAAGCATTCATGAACGTGCCATTAAACCCAACTACTAATCAATTTCTGGGACATAATTATATTCAACCATATGTGGCACAACTTTGAGGTAGCATCTGACATGCATGTTATTGTGTAATAGACTATTTTTTATTATTAATAAAGTACTCTACTGATTAAAATAGGTTTCCTTGGAGAACATAAGAAATATTCTGTCAGTCACCCCTCCCTTCATGAACCTCCCCCTTAAATTCACAAGGAAGCCTATTCCCAGCCTTTTTGCCTAAAAATTCTTAACCTCTTGATTCCTATTCCTTTCTGAACCTATGTATATTCTACCCTCCAACAGTTTTCAACATCCCAACAACATTTCATTTACAACATTTTTTTCTCTCTGCATAGCACTCATTCCATCCATACCCTCTGTCTCCTATGTAAGTCATCTAAAAGTTGCCTCTCTTCACCCACCACGTCCAGCACTTCATCGCTCCTCCTCCTCCCCATTCACTTCACCTTCTCCATTCTTCTCCACACTCATGTCTTGAATGTCTCCTGTATTCTCTCGTCCTCCTTACTAAATGTGCATGTTTCCGCACCATAAAGCATTACACTCCAGGTCTTCCCTCACTGTTCACTAGGCTTTTCTTAAAACCCATATATGTATAACAATCCTCTAAGAAGCTACTTTCTGCTCATGAACGCCTCCTTTGCCAACAAAATTCTCCTCCTGCTCTCTTTAACTTTGTATCCTTTTTCCTCTAATGCGCTGTCCGAAAGCATACTTGAATTGCTCTACTACCTCAAGTTTTTGTCCTCCTTTTATCTTGAGTCTCACATTCCTAGCCCACAATGCTTAACAAAAATCGCTTAACCTTGGTCTTCTTGTGATTAATCCTCATGTCATACACCTCGTTATGCCTGACTAATGCATCTCCTTGAGTCTGCAGTACTATTGCTGACTGGCTAATCAATGCCTGATCATCCACAAACCTCTGATTTAAGTTTCATTCCCCATACTTATACTCCAGCTTCCAACTTATTCTATACCTCTCTCAATATTTCCTCCAGTGGCGCAGCGAGGGGGGGATTTGGGGATAAACCCCCCTCCCCCAGAGCTCAGAGAAATGTTTAAGTTTAACCCATTTTATTTATTTGGATTGATATTACTAATAGAATAGTGTGAGTATTAATAAAATATCCCACAGAAAGCCATAAAATTCACCATTTATCTTTAAAATTCCGCAATTTATTAACCTTGCACGTACCTATTATCCTGGTGGGTATACCATACCCCCATACACCCCGGTGTGAGTTGCACCCAAACCCCCCCACCCTTAATTCCTAGCTGTACCCCCGATTTTCTCAGCATGCATATTAAAAAGCAATAGTGGACAGCCTTGTCTCACTCCTCTGCTTAAGCTTGCCCACCCAGATTCTACGTCTTCTACCCTCACCTGCACAGTCTGGGCCTAAGGAATGCGTTGCCTCCAATCCCTCCAATCTACACCTATTTTCTTGTGAATATCTAATTTACCCAGTCCTCTATATCAAATGCTTTATCAAAATCCACAAAGCAGGTATACATGTCCTGTTTTATTCTAGGTTCCTCTACACTAGGGACCCCATTACCTCTACTGCATCTCAAGTTGACTCTCCTTTTTTGAAACCAAACTGATCTTCACCCAAATACTCTTTTGCCCTTGCCTCCATTCATGGGTATAATATCCTTGATCCTTATTTTGCCACATCCAATGCAATTTTTCATAAATATTCTGAATAAGTCATACACCTATGTAATTTTACTGTACAGAGGAATCTTCAGCTACAGTAAAAACACTCTATACTCCAATTAAAAAAAAACAATATGCGTAACATAATGAATACTGAAATAGATATCTAAATGGCAAAATGTAGTAACATTAAAAGGATATATTAGGAGTAGGAATGAAGTGCTGGACTTCGTGGGTGAAGAGACGCAGCTTCTTGATGAGATATGGAAGAGGCAGAAGGTAGGGATGGAGGGAGTTCTGAGCAGAGGGGATGTTGAAGACAGTGTTGCAGGCAAGAATGTTGGGAAAAACGAGGGAGAGGAAGGAAGAGAATAGGATTTTTTATTAGGTAAATTGAAAGTGAGTAGGCCTTATTGTGAATTAAAGAGGAAAGTCCATCCCAGTGAGAAATGGGTGGTGGAATCCACGTGGAAATTAGGTGGAAATGTAACTTGGATACCACGTGTTTTTGGTCGTGGAATCCACATGGAAATTTGGTGGAAAAATTAAAACAGCAGTAGGAAGGACATTAGCTGCTGGGTATTCAATTTAGATATAGAGTGGTCGAGGTTTTAATGGTTTCAGCACCTACTGCTGTTTTAATTTTTCCACCAAATTTCCATGTGGTTTCCACGTTGATTCCACGACCAAAAACACGTGGTATCCACGTTACACTTCCACCTAATTTCCACCATAATTTCCACGTGGATTCCACCACCCATTTCTCACTGGGATGAAGGTAGGGAAGGCTGCAGGGATACTTCTTCAGTACTCATGGAAGATTTATTTCTTGCTCTTTGTGATAGAAAATCTGAATTTGTGCTAAGATTTAATCATTGAACTTACCTTCCTGCCAAGTGACTGAATGCATATGACTACTGAATGAAGGTTCTGTCTCTCCCACAAGTCAACAGTTTGAAATAACTCCTGTGTAGGAACTCCCATCTTCTTCGCATTTTCTAAAAATGCATTTATATTCTCCATGAGTTTGAAAGCCAAATTTCCCTCATTGATTTTTTTGATAGATCCAGGTTGCATTTTGTTGATGAGCCTGTAAATATATCAAGTGGAATCAATTAATAATCAACATCGAACACTACAGGAAATGGTGCATGTCATATATTTGATTAAAAAAACAATGATACCAACACAAATATATACATAAATATATCAGGGACACACTTGAGGACATATAACTTCTTTACAAAAATTAGCATTTATTATTCTTTATGTACTTTCAAAAAAATAAAAATACCTAATAATGACAAGCCAAGGAAAATCGTTGCCATTTTTTAATGCCAAATTTAAATTTGATATCAAAAGGTAGCAAATAAATGTGATTGCTACAAAACTAAGTGAAAGCAGAGCTATAAGACACCATCTTCATTTCCAATAGTTGAATTTAAAAATGACCAAAAACAGCAGTTGAAGTTTGCTAAAAAACCAAGTTAAAGTAATAACTTTAACTACTTGTGGAATAAATTACTCAAGGTAATTTTTGGCATTCAAAGAAATATTTACAGAATATGAAGTCCAGCAGTGAACCGTAATATTGTGAAATATCCAACTCATCTCTTTCATTCCTTTGTAATGTCATGACACAATCCAAAAATAATTTATAACAAAAATCATGGTAGTAGCTCATCTCCATTAAATTACCCACATGGATCAATTCAGTAACTTCATTTTTTAATTCACCAAGTGAAAAATTAAAAATATTCAAGAGTGTGTGATGAAATTATATCCAAACTTTAAGGCCATATCCATTGGCAAAATAAGAATGCTTTTTCATATTCACCTGCATAGTAGAGTTCCATCCTTCAAAGTGCTGTAGAAGTTATCTTCATCCCCAGACACATTAATTGGCTCATCAGTTATGATTTTGATCCACTCCAGGCATTCTTGAGCGAGTTCTTCACTGTATTTGCTATTGATCTGTAGATAAAGAAGTTATAGTCGTTATTGAAGTGTGGTTCATTTCATACAAAATTTTTTCAGTCTACATTGACCTTGAAGTTCATAAAGGTTGAATCATCATTAATTCATTGTGTGTCCAATCATTCAGAAACACAACTGCTTCAATTGAATTTTCCCTACAACATAAGTTATTTCACATACATATTTTAAAATAGTACGTTTTAAGTGCACTGCTGAAATATTTTGGAGGTAAATAGCCGTGTAAGCCATATAAAATAGTTTTGGAGACCACACGCAGCCAGCTACTCATGGTTTACTGACCCAGTTAATATGCAATTCTTCAATCAACAGCTTATAAGATGAGGGCCACACAGTGAACTGCAATATGTGGGTTATTAAACCCCATATTACTTATTAGGACGATATAGTGAAGATAAAAAATTAAACAAATCTCTTTAAAAATGCTATTATTTCACATTAATTTTAAAGTCTGTGACAGTATTTATTTTAAAGTTATTGACAGAGGTATATCACTCAACATAATAGATGATCTGCAGCCACCTGTGGCGCAGCGAGGCAACTGCGATTAAAATCCCCTCAGAGCTCACATAAATTTTTAAGTTTAATCCATTTTACTTAATTGGATAATTATTACATATAGAATAGTGTTAGGATTAATCAAATATCTCTCAGAAAGCCATACAACTCGCCATCTTGAACCATTATTCTTAAAATATTTTTGAAGACGCAACTCCTGCTTACCCTGGTGGATATGCAATACCACCACACCCCTAAGTAAATATTAGTTGTGCCTAAAACCCCCCTAGCCTCAATTCGTAGCTGTGCCCCTGGCAGCCACTACAATCCTCATACATTAATAATGTAAAAGCATGTGAATTAAGATGTCATTTGGGTAATTGAATTTTATTCTTCTTGATACTTCCCAAAAATGTGACCAAAAGTGTTTACATATGTAAGGGAAGTCCATTTGTTCCACAGAAGAGCCTTGACCACCCATTGTAATGGATGGGAAAGCCCATATGGGTTATTAAATGAGAAAGATAATCCATTAATCATCATTTTTTATGATGTCATGCTTTTTCTATGTATTTTGTGCCCATTCCATTGAAAAACAAGTAGAGGAAGAGCAGGAGAATGGATCAGGGCAGGAGAGGGGTCTGTTGTAACAGGACTGGCTAAAGAAGTGATAGGCAGATAATCAAATGATCGGTTAATCTGACTACAGAATCTTGTAAGAGAATTATATTTAAGGACTGGAGCTTCAGAGGTTACTGGTTAACACTACCACATAGCATATGCTTGACACTAGATCCTCTTAGATCAATTATGAAAATAGAGTTGTTTGAACTTAAAATTCTAATATTAAATGTTTTTATGTTGGTAGACATTGTACAGATTTAATTAAGGGTATTTTACTGGTTATGGTAGGTTTACACATCCGACGACAGGAAATCCAAAAGCCAATTAATGGGTATTTGATTTTCCTGTCTTTAGACATATTCTTTTAGCCAACTATATAGTAGCTCACCTTAATTATTCTAAGTTAGGTTTTTACATGGAGCATTTTGAAAATCACATGACCTGTCCCAGCCTTCCACATTGAACTTCCTATTTCAATTCATACATTGTCCTATTGCCTTCCCTTTCGACCTATGCATCCTATTCTCTTCTTTCCCCTTCAATTAGATCCACATTTCCTACAACTTTGGCACAATCCCACTGTGGCAACTTTAATTCGCTAGCAAAACTAAAACCATTGAAACCTCCAGTGCCAACACCCACTTTCACCCTCTGATGCACCTTCACTTTGAGTAGTTATCTCTACTCCCACTTCTTAATTTTTCCAGCATATTCTAGCTGTGTTATTCGGGGGACCTACCAATTGAGATCACGGGAAAGAGGAGGGATTTTGTACCTCTGCAAATGCCGATTATTTTTATTGAGATAATTTCAGCTTTTCATCACTAGATCAACACACCTATTCAAACATCGCTACTTCGTAATCGAATACGCACATGATTACATACAGGTGCAGATTCACAAAAAATTGGAGGGGGAGGAGGGGTGATGACCTATGTTCGGGGAGTATGAGGAGCCCCAGGACCCTAATTTTAAAACCTAAGAACCTTATGAAAAACACCCCAGGAGAGAGGGGTGTTATTACACTTAGTGCTACATTCTACGATAAATAAAACTTAAACTTCTCTCACGTTCGGGGCTTGAAGCCATGCATCTACATAAATGCTCCCTTCACTCCTTCCAAGTACACAAAAACTATTAAACATTCAATAATTTAAAATTTTTGATAAAATTTGGGGGAGAGGGGAGTGGGCTTGACCCTCGTGACCCCTCCCCTAAATCCACCCTTGATTACATATCTAATCAATCAACAGCTTATAATAAGAACCACATAGTAAACTGTATTATGCAAGTTAATAAACCCCATATTACTTATTAGGATAATAAAGTCAAGATAACATATTTTTAAAATCTCCATATAAATTTAATAATTAAATTCTAATTTTATGGCACTTAATTATTTATTTTTAAGTTGAGATAATTTCACTTTTCATAGTAACGGAGAATAATTAGGTGCCCATTAAGCAGTCCTAAAATGATCATTATTCTCCTCAATATCTTCTACACAGGAAAGATGCAAATCCCAATAATGGCCATAAGAAGCCGAGGCTATACTCATGTTCTTCGCATTGAGGCATATAGAGGAATTTTATCTTCACACGTGGAACGCACCATTGTTTCCTTATCTAGCCGCTGCATACGAGTTACGGAATGACACCCGGTCGTCTCGTAGCCATGGTGTATCAGCATTAAGAAAGCAGTCGAGCGTTCTATTAACGCTGACTCCAACCAGTTATGCAAGTCCGTCCCCTTTCGCGGTAGCAACAGGCCAAAGCCCGGAAAACGCCTGATTTTATCTGACAAGGTCTTCGAAATCAAATCATCGAAACGCCATCGTAACCTTGTGTACCCACCTGTTAAAATAATGTACCTTAGATAGGTATGCAAAAGGTATAAACACCAAGCCGGTTTATATAACAGGTGACAACCGTGCTGAAGTCACGCGTTAAGCTCCCGCTAAATCATCCGCATCACTGCTTCAACCAAATCATTGCTAACTTTTACGGCTAAATGTTTTATCACTACGCACCGCAAGAAAACTGAAACCTATCCGATCATAAATATTTTTATTACAAAGTTTCCGATTAATATTGCACAATTATAAAAACACCATTCACACTAGAGAAATATCTACAGCAGCGACCCCTAAATATCCCAATTCGGCCCGTTTGAGGAAAGTTCTTTCATGCGTTCCGAAATCAATGACAAATGGGTCGAAGGCTTTCTCGTATCTTACAGTTTACGCGCAACAGCCGCTTGAACAATGCCGCTTTGCTCAGTGAAATGTATGATACTTGTGCAAGCTCATTGGTGACGGTAGAAACATTGATTATAAAATGCTTTGAACTCGAACGGTTTTCATCGAAAACGCAAGAAATCCATACATTTGCTTAGGCAGAGACTCGAACCCTATTCTCCAGAATTCGCGAGACCCATGTTCGAATTCCAGTCAAGACAAAAAGAGTTCTCCTTAGTGTAAATTTCGCACTTGGGGTTAAAAGCGCCATAACGTGCTTTTGGGGTGACTCCATAAATGTAAGCAAAACGGAAACCGCAGCGATTTTTCATCAACGACTTGTCTGCGGTTATTTCCTTGAATCAGTGGCGTAATTATAGGGGGGAGATGAGGGAATAGTTCCCCCCCTCGCCCCCCAAAGCCTCAGAGAAATTTAAAAAAAAATTATTTAAAGATATCGTATAGTTTTAACTACAATCTGAATAATGTTAAATCTTTAGTGCCAAAATGATGTAAAAATGTATTTTCAGGCATGTCATTTTTCAAAAATTTGCCATTGAACCCTCTTTCCCCTCGTTACTATTATTAGAAAAGTTACGAGGCATGCGGACTTAAAGAAACAATAATCATTCAGTAGATACGTTGGAAAAAAAGTGTTAAAACTGAGATTCTAATTTTTTTCCGCCATCAACTCGAAAGCGCGGGTGGGCAAGGAACGTGCCCGAGAACGCGTGGCCCCAACACGCCAAGCGAGCATGATACGAAAAAAAAGACATTAAAAATTCCAGGAAGGCTATGAGCGGTGGATGCAAAAGAAGAATTCTTCGCGCGCAGGAAGTGGTGACTTCATCCTCCCGAGATTGCGTCATCATTCACTTGAGAAAGAAATGCTAACATGACAAAATGAAAAGCAAACATTTGCCAGAGCGACGGACAGCGCGTCTGGAACTCCAAACCGGAATAGAATCCGCAGCGAATTCCACGAAGCATTTCTGCGACGACGGCTGATGCAGGAGAATTCAAATGGCAAATTATGGGCATTACCAACTACTACCTCATTCGACGGTCACTTTTATTTTTAAAATCAAAGTATTCCACAAAAATTTTGGTACAATCCATTAATTACGCTTGATAGGAATAGAAAAATCTATTAACTGACTCGTCTTATGATACAAAATTTAACATTTATTCATCGTTTTGTGTAATTTTCCGCAACATTTACAAAAAAAACTTAACTTAAAACGGGTAAGTGTTAGATTTCGAAAATTTATATGTTTATTTTTCTGGAATCCAAAAAGGTTAATGGCGTAACGTGCGTCTAACATCCCCTCTGCAGACTATCTTGCATTCAAAGCAATTAAACATCACCTGGGTTATTAATTTGACGTGAAATTACTACAACGCGAACCGCCAGCATGCTATTATATTCATCCCACTGCATCTCTCTCCCTTATGTATGGAATTCGGCGAGCATTCCAACCGCCAGTTGTGAAAGAGTTTTTCAGAACTTAGATAAAGCTAATCTCTCTAATGGCGACGGACTTCCTACGAGCTATAAATGCTTCTCAATAGTGAGATGACTCATTTTAGCGGACGCTGAGATGAAGTGGTGTAGTAAAGTCTATCCGGATAACAGACACCAATACGTAGTCAACGCGATTAGATTCCATAAAAATTATAACTAGCCTCTAAAAAAATTAAGCCGAAATTTGTACTCACTAAAATGCAGCCACGGCCACATGGAAAAAATATTGTTCTTGGAAGTAGGGTTTGGCAAAATACAGACCGAAAAGTATTTGAAATACAAAATACCGCTCCTAATGTATTTGAAATGCACAACGCAAAATACATTTGACTTGGGTATTTGAAAAGCGAACTACAACATAGTATTTAAAATACCTTTTGAAATATAAAATAGATTTGTATGGAATCTAAGAGATCATAAATTAAAAAATATAACCTGCATTGGCACGTTATGGCTACTATGATTACTACGAAAACGAAGTAGTCTCTGAAGCATAATGTTACAAAAGTGTTATCAGAACTACTTCAAAAGTATTTTTTTATTTTAGAATGGGAAAATATAAATAAAAAAATATTAGCTACTTGAAACACAAAAGACAAGCTACATTCTGTTCGTGAAGTTGAAATACCAAATACAAATTAGAAAATGTTTTTCAACTACGTATTTTAAAATGCTAGTATTAAAAACTCTGCCCAACCCAGCTTGGAAGGCAACGGGAAATTAACTCGCAGCGACGCGTAACTCTTGCACCACCAATCTTTTTTCCCGACGCATTACTTGATTAAAACTTGAGCCATCGTGACGTAATCTTTTCGTATCATACTCCTTTTCAATGCTTAAAATACTGAGGAGAATGTTAACTTTAAAAAATTTTTCCAATGCTTTGTGTAAAAATTCTCATTTACACGAGGTAGAGATCTCTAGAACATATTTATGCGCCAAACCAAACATTGTGTACCTAAAATAAAAACGAATATCTTATGAGGGTTATTTCAAAGTTTCGTAAAAATTAAAAGGAAATGAAAAGTGAAAAAAACCTTCATGTTAACAATCCATATCTTCAAAATCAGTTTTTTCATCACGAGTACCTCACTTCTGTAGTCAGAATTCCACTGATCAAGGTCGAAAAATAGTCTCAGCAGAAAGGATATCTTGGAATGGCCCTTATGGTGCTGTAATGCCCAAGATTGATTTTGAATGGGTGTAAAGGGGTGCATCCACTATCTATACACTATAAAACCCACGTACGACCACTAACTGACTCATACAAATGTTTGGGGTGAACGAGAAGAGTCGTCTCTAAAATAGTCTGAAACTCGAGGAAAAATTGTCGAAGCAAAAAATTTTCCTTCCAATTTTAATCGAGCTAAGCCTGTATATCATCGGAAAAACGATCTTCATAGAAGAAACGGCAGTAAAAAAATGTAAAAACTGGCAGAGTGACCAGTAAAAAGGCAGTAGGTCCCTTCCGGGGAGGTGCGGGGGATGGAGAGCCCCTCTAGCGAGCGAAAGCGAGACCTAGAATAAGACCGAAACCAAAATTTGTCATACATCAAAAGTCGGTTTTTCGACATTTTCCCATCCAGATCCTGGACTTTGCTCACTGCGCGTCAAGTTGAAATTTGCGAAGTCTGCTCGCTATAACCTAACATTTTCTGCATTACAGCTACGTCTTTTTAAGTCAGGAAAGAAGACAAAAAGAGGAAAAGTCGAGCGGGAATGATACGTTCAATTATTAATTTATTTGTCTCCGGCGTCCTTCAGCAAATCAAAACACTTAGCGAAATCAACGATTGACCAAATGAACAAGAGACACTACACCTATGATCTGTGTGTGTAGACCTCATGTAGAGTCGCAATATTCTCATATAGAATACAACCCGCTCCCACCGCACCTTCCTAAGTTCCTTAATAGAAGGTTTGATTTAAGGAAGAATTTAATCTATGTCTAGGAGACGCACTGAATTTAACTAAATGTATTAATTTCCAGAAGCAAACTTTTGTTTCTACAGTTTGTTCGGAGGATCCGAGTTTATAAGGGGAGATAGACATCTATCTATTGATTCCGCGTATGATAACAGCACTTGCATACACGGAGTATCTCCTTCACTTTGATGAGATAACTTTTTGTTGCAATCCCCACACTGAAAGTATAAATCCCCTACTCAAATTATGGAGACAATACTTTCAATGAATATCAAAACATGCTTTCCTCAGTCATTTCCGGACAAAAAATTGGACAGACTAATAGACCTATCGCAGATAAAACTCAGACTGGTTTTAGAACTATAATAATTGATACAAGTGTATTCCTCCGTTTTCCATTATCACACTAATCACTTCACAGACAGACGCGTACCAAGTACCAGGTCTTGAGAGGGTCATTCATTACTGATATGTCACATTAGTAATGTGGCCTAACGAGAGCAGTAGCGGATACAGAAAAAACTGGAAAGGAGGGGGGGCGCAAAAGATATCTTGAGTTACCTTTTCTTTATCCGAATAAAAAATAATCAAGTCACATGCAGATTTTAATAAAATTTTAATAAAATTACAAAACAAATACAAAACAATGCCATCTTATGATATAAAGAAGTAATAATTGCGGTTCTGCAATGTTTGGCAATACGGGCGGGCCCGCAAGGAGGGGGGGGGGGTGGGCGCCCCCTATTGTATCCGCCACTGAACGAGAGGCAATTGAACGAAGGCAGGCTTCGTACATAAAAGTATATCAAGTGACTAAGAGAACGGAAAGGGAATACGTTAATATGGAAAAATTACAGGAGAACTGGGTATTAAGCTGCGTAAAGCAAAATAATTCTAGGATTTTAGACCAATTATTATGCAGCTATACCATTGCAGAGGGTGGAGGGTTATGTAATACCCCTCCAACGATGTAGGTGTTACGTATTTTTCGTCTCATAAAGGGGTTAATTGCCCCCTCTGCCACTGCCAACAAGACTACGAGCGCGCCAATTTGCGGCGATTTCAATTCCATCGAGAAGACTCTGGCCCCAGGAAAAATAACTGAGTCTCTACCCTGAGCTTGAGAAATCGACAAGCATGTGGTTTACAACAGGGTCGGCTATTTATTTATTTATTTCACACACCACCGAAAACAGCACTGTTTGGCCTTTACATCGGGGTTGATAACATTTAACAATCACAAACATCCATGCCCTGGATAAGGGTAATTTACCCAGGCGGGACTCGAACCCGCGACCTTCGGGTTGGCTATACCCTAACCTACCCAAACATACACCATGTCGATGGACCAAGTGAGATAAAGACTGCCAAACAAAAAATTATCTACGCACCCACAAAAAAAAACCGTTAACATCAGTAAGCTCGCAATTTTACAGAATGTATTTGCCTTGGAAAATTGAATTCTGAGTTTATATTATTATCAATTCCACAACCTAAATAAAATGGGTTTAATGTTTCAGCAACGGGAGATGCTAGGACGGAAAACTTGCTGTGAATTCGGGCGTTATAGTAATCATAAGACTCTGAAATCCTTATGTTCATAAAAAGTCTCGCTGCCGCTGTAATTACTGTAAATAGATGTAACACACTCCTTTCCACTGACTCATTGAATCAACCCGACGGTAAGTTTAGGTCGGTGAGGGTAGAGCTCACCCTGCAATAAGCCACAGGCGTGAGGATTTCATGTATTCAGAGTTAGTAGAGAAGTTCGATTCCCTGAGCCATCTTGCACTTCGTTTGAGGGTGTCCGAAGGCTTCACTCGGATTTCATCTACATACTACCACGCAAGCCGCCTAAAAAGGCGTGTGGACACCAGCCGTCTACTTATTAAAAGCAAATGCTCAAACAAGATTACGACTAGCATTTATTAAAGTCCTTTATGGTTCGGGGGAAAAACGAATTCCCATATCTATCCGTTCACCAAAAATAATTTGAACCGGAATCCCTTCTATCAACAGCCTAGCGCTCTAACCAATACGCAATCTTCCAAACCCTCCACCCTCCTTCCTAACAGTAAACCTAGGATAAGCTGCAAAAGCCACTAATACTTTCAACTTGCGGGGGAGGCGTGCAGAGATAACGGCGATGACGTGCAAGGATCACCAATAGCAACGCCACTAATCCGAGACCTTTTTTGGAAAGGTATTCTATCGACGAGAAACAAGGTGAACAGGTTTACCCTACCGATTATGAAAAGCTACGATTGAAGTTCCAAATTATAAGTCATGTTCAAAAAACATTCCATGGGAACACAATCGGTATTCCTCATTACATTCTAAGAAAATTATTCACGAAAACTCTTGTGATAAATAGGAAAATTATGAAGAATACTGAGAGAATGATTACAGTGGAAATAGCTGAAGGGTGGATAACGGTAGCAGATATCGTGCAAGCCAATTGTCTAATTTTTAACTCATAATGCATGCTTTGAAATTTCGTAATATAATATATAAAGTGAATTATACAAGTGACGTTATGAGGAGGTCAATAACCGGTGAACCAACGGTCGCGGAGTAAAATAATCTCGCGAAGGACGTGGAACTGATGATTTTAATAAGTGTGCTCAGAGAGCGAAGCAGCCTTTGCCCTTTGAGCCTATCTCATTAATCGCACTCCCGCAACAGGAAATAAAAATATATGATTCCTCAGTAAGAACACGTATAGGCATTGTCACTGGAGATAATGGAAATATGTACATAGAGATAAAATCGTCGTTCACGCATATTTATAAAATGCAGGGTCTCACTAGTAGAGGCAATTCTATGTGAGGACTGAAGAAGTCAGACTTACGGCATTAAAAAACTCTATTGAAGACTGAAAAGTACCTTTAAAAACTAAATATAAAAATAAAAAGTGATTTGAGCGATAAAAATAGGGGAAATGGGCATTAAGTACTCAAAAAATAAAAATAAACCAAAGCAATTTTGGTTATAGATGACCGACATGGCCAGTCCTATGAACATAATGAAAATTCATGCACCTACGGTGAGGGAAATCATCCAATATTCAATTTCTAGGGGCAACAACTTCCATAAAATTCATTCTGGCGGTATAGTACCACGGCAATAAAACAACTGCAGTGAATGGCATTGCTTACAATGTGAAACTGAAAGCGGCAAGTTCGCGAGGATGGTTATAAACTCCCTTTTAAGGTCAAGAGACGACCGTATGGTGTTAGCGGGACACGTCCTCGAAGAGGCATATGGCGCCGTCCTCATGAACCGGTAAGGACATGAGGGGAAAAGAAGGGAGGCCCTTGGGATGGGGCAGAGAAATGGAGGTCGTTCGGATACGAAATGACTCAGAATCTCCCACTATGGTCCTTATATGGAAGTAAAGCGGTCAAAACATTCTCTACTTACACAATACATCTCAATCAGCCCCTCATCCTAATTTCTATTTTTCAAATGGAGGGATTTCAATTGAGATGGTTGGTGTAATAAGGCAGGCAATTATTTATTCATCAAGAGATCCCGAAAAAATGAAAAGGTACACTTACATCCATTTCCTTGACCTAGACTATATTTATGGCTAATATTAATTCATTGACATATATTAAAATGAGTAATTAAAAAAAACCTCAACATCGGAAAATCTCACTAACACCTGTCACGACACCCCACACCTTTCTCCAAAGAGTTTCAGAGGAGTGAACTTCGAGAAGAATAAGAAAATGTTAATTAGGGGGTAAAAGCCTTGAAAGCATACTAATTTTCTAATATAATTATCAAGCAATATTTCAGCGCGGGGTAAATGTGATGGCTGAAACCTGAGGCACCGGTATACAGGTAGCATTATCAAGCAACTGCGGACTTCCTGCCACGTTTGGATTACGAGTGCCTCAGGGAAGCATAGATATTATCCATTTGAACCTACACTATAATGAGAAACTTCACCCAAAGGTTTTAACGGCGATGCAAGAGATACACAGGGTAAATCATAAATTAAGCACACACACAAATAGAAGTCTGTGAACAGTACGTCAATATTCCTTTCGCCACCAACTCCATTATCACTTCGTCGATTCACGGATCAAATTGATTTATGGTTAACTCGAAATACCACGGTTTACACTGAAATCGGATCAGGAAAAATTCTGAAACCTGTTTCCTAATTATTTTCCAAATTTGCCGGCACAACACCTGGTAAAATAAAATCACAAGCGTGCTTGAAATTCACGAAAATGATGGAGAGCCACTACAAGCAAATAGACCAGTAATTTGCGATACGGCAGATGATTTCAGTTAGCGTTATTCATAAAATTGATAAGTACCTACTCATCAAAGCAGTAGGCATATCAAGAAATTGCCGACTCCCGAACCTAATATATGATGCACAGTGGCCGTAGGGACAAAAACAAATACAAACTAAATTTAAAAAACATTCACGGAAAAACACGGTAAGTATGGCACCACAGCAATTTTTAATTTTTATCCAAATACTGTAAAATGATTATGAGTGACATTTGATGCGAATCAGTACAGCATAAAGTTTGAAAAAGTAGGAATTTAAAGGTTGTTTACCTTTCGTTGAGCCTCAGCGGCGAATCCAGACTTGGTAGCTCTGTTTGCAGCCATTATGTGTTCGATTAGCCGATAGGCAGGAAACCGATGAGGATGAAATAACACAATAGGTACTACCACAGCTTACTTGCGCTCGACTACCGACAATCAACTGACTTCTCGTGTGAGTGCAGTACGTTTTCTTCACTCCGGAAAATCAGGGTGCGGCCAGCTGGCTATTCTAGCGTTGGTCACGTGGCTTGAGCCAGCGGTATCATTGGTGGAAAACTATGTCAGGGATGAGCGCTCGCGCCAAAGGAAGAGCGTTAATATGTTGCAGCGCTAAGTTTGAAATCTCTTTCGCATGGGACGCCTCAGGCCACAATGGAAAACATGCGTCATATAGTGAATTTATGGTTATTCTGGAGAAAAATCCCTTATATATAAACGCATATTATGTTAATGAATATTTTTCATATTTAGAAGGCGAGTCACACGAGGAAAAATCTTCTATTCAATAGAAATGCGATAATTTTATTTTTATGTTTATGAATAAATAAATAGGAAGTTTGATTGATTTTTGCAAGCTCATATTTACTTTCGTTAAAATGAAAGATAGCATTAAACTAATTCAATCGTTACGCTCGTAAAATGATATCCAAATTTGCTTAAGGCCTGGTTACACGGTGCATTAACCCGTACGGGTTAATGTATGAATGCGTGTCTGTTTGCATATCTGAATTCATGGACGTTTGCGTGAACGAGGAGCATGAATGAGCGGTTACACGGTACATGCGTTCGCACAAGTTTTCACACATTTTCTCGTAACGCGAGGCGTTTAGTTTTTGTTTATTCCCTTTACAGTGCACAAAATTTAAATGTGAAAACAGTATCATTAGGTAGGAAGCAGACGATACCTACCAGAAAATAATTCCCTTTTCGTTGTTTCCTGTAGGACCACGAAATTTCACATACTGGTAATATATTTGCGGTGCCGTGTAAACAGTGGTTTTCATTGTAGTTGCCGAAGTTGTTTCATTTCGTGCCAGTAATATTTATTTATATTTAATATTTATCGTTATCGCTCGCTTAACGCTATATCTCAATAGTACTCTATTTATTTCAAACTGTAATCAAAGTTAATACTTAGGCTGAAAATTTGTAGACGCATCTTGTTTTTAAGCCGTGTTTACTAGACATTTTTCTGTCATCTGTTTCACTGAGTGTAGATGGTGTATGAGAGTAGATATTTTTAATACTTTGTTCTACTTTTGTCAGGGACGGTTATAAAGTTAAGAAGATATTTGCTGTTGATGGAAAAGATGTTGGTTTAGAGGTCTTGTCGATTTATGAACTTGGCGTAATGTGAGTTGTATTTTTTTGGTGGGGCAGCGCATTCCCACCTCGGACGTATAAAAGGTAGAATTGTCGTTAATTCGTATGATATAAATTATGTTTATACGTGTTCTATAAGTCGTATGATAGCCGTTGTATTTCACAAATGTCGTGTTGAAAACTCTGTGACAACCTCATCGATTGTTTTGTTCCGGCATAATACAACCATTAAGATACCATAGGCATAAACTTGGTATGTCCGGCATGCATACAGGGATAATCTATACGAATATTAGTGTAGATGCAAATGGTGAGATTGAGGTAGGATTCAAGCACTTGCGATACAGTACAAATACGCGTAAAGAGTTACTGAATAGCCAAGACGGCCGTGGAATAGCCCTGCAGATGACAACTAAATGTGTCGTTTCCCACCAGGTAGCTCTGTTATCAACTTGTGCGAATGCATGAACGAAATTAGAACAGGTTCTATTTTCCGTTCACGCGTTCATGCATTTGTACATTTTGGGGTGGTTACACGGTGAATTTTTCCGTTCATTCTCGCGTTCATACATTTAGACATTAACCCGTACGGGTTAATGCACCGTGTAACCAGGCCTTTAGACTCTAACTCATGGAATTAAAATCACAGTCGAAATAGGCCTCATGTGCATACTGATGAATTCTTGAGCCTCATGAACAATTGATCCGTAAAGTATTTATATGCTGAATTATTTCTGATAATATATTTTCTTCTATTTCAGCTGGTAATATTCCCATTTCATGATAAGACAAGTGGATTTAAAAATTAAATCAAGATGTGCCATCTTTTTACATTTTAAGCAAGCGTTGAAATAGTTGAATTCCATGCTCGCTATCATCCGGAAATTAATAAGGGTTCACTTTTACATTCCGGAATTCATGAAAATTTATCATTGTGGACATTAAAAAAATATAATATAAAAAAGACTCACGGAGCATTCATTGACGTCTCTACCGACTAAAAAACTCAAACTTAATGTGCCCCGAATCTTTTATATTTTATTCTAGCTTTTTAATTCATTTTTTACCTAAATATTCTTCTATTAAAAAGTCATTTCACAGGTGACAGCACGTTTGGTTGTTCAGGGATATCAGGGAGGCAGACTCGGCATTGATATAGCCCTTCAAAATCATGACTGATTTCATTTCAAGTTATTATCGATTTGTTTCCGTATGCTCTGTTCTGGTTATTATGATTAATTGGTAAAAACTGTTAATGATTTGAATTAAGAGTGAAAGTGAAATTTCCCAATATTCTGACAGTTAGGGGGATAACAAAAGCGTTTGTGGTTTTATTCAATCATTTGCTTTGATTAAAACAGCTAAAGTTTGGATTAAAATGGAAAATAATCAACATATGATAATCAGTTTTAGACAACAACTGGGTGTATTCCTAGTTACAATAACTTTAAATTAAGCTTTTCCTGGTGTAATCTCTTAGCATAGTAAGCAATAATGAATAATTTTTACTTAAATATTGCTAGAAAATTCTTTAAAGCTGAATTTAGTATCTTGACATTTCTGGCTAAAGCACTCCACCGAAAATCGGAAGATCCGAGTTCGAACCCGGGTCAAGGCGAATGATTTTTTCTCCGTGGATTTTTCGCACAATTTGTGAATTACGAGTGGCTCCGTAAAGTTATCAACGTGGCTACTCCCGGTATACTTCAAATGTTTAGTTAGTTTGTTTTATTGTTTTTTTCCTGTATTAATTCTTCCCCAGTACTTATATACTTAAGTTCAGCGCATGCGAAATTTAAACTGGAAAGAGAAGCATTTCCCGTTTTTATTTTATTGCTGTTATTAGTATACTATTCACTTTAACCTTGAATTTGATGTTTAATCAGAGGCATCACCTTATCTCGGCTAGAATATACGCACATTTAAATTCTTCTCTGGTGGCTTGGACCAATTTTGGATTTAACTTTCTTCAGTTAAATTTCCTGCAGAATTGTTCAAATTGCATTTTAGTGTCATTAATTTTAAATATTAAAAGAGCCATTGTTTTCACATATTGCAATTTCATATAAAAAAGGAATCATTACTTTCTGTCCAGTTTTTTCGTTATAAAATTAGATAGATTATGATTGTGAAGAATATAACACAAATAGCATATAATGGAATAAATTGAAATTTCATAGCTGGCTGGTATCAATCAGTACTCATTGAATTATGAAAGTAAAAGTGTTTTTATGACTCTAGTATGAGGAATTTGCTTCCGGTATCCCAAGTATCCTCTTTGTTATTATTTCTGGATTCATTTTCTTTTTGAAAGAGTAATAGATTTTATATAATTATTAGGCTATTAGCCGAAAAATCCACAGAGGAAAAATCATTCGCCTTGACCGGGATCCCGGTCAAGGCGAATGATTTTTCCTCTGTGGATTTTTCGCACTATTTGTGCATTGCGGGTGACTCCGTAAAAAGTTATCACCGTGGCTAGTCCCGGTATACTTTAATAGGCTATTAGCCGTTTTACATAAGAGGTAGGTATTTGAGATGGAGCATTTTTGTATGGTTATATTTGCACGTGCTAAATACCTTAAAGCTTCATACTTCTTCGTTTCCTTATCTTAGTGTTTGTATATTAATTTACTTCTAAATTAAATCACTGTATTACTTCGGTCTGGTGTCTCCGATTGTTTGTAATGTCATTCAAAATGAAATTTAATGATACTGCAATACGTAAAAAAAACGTGTGAGCCAATTTAATAATTCTTAAATTTCGCGTAGTACTTGGTATACCCTCTTAATTTAAGCGTTCCTTCTGTTTAGCGCCATATCTCCCGCTGAATATTAGCCATGCTCAAAGAGTAAAATATCAAATGCTGAGTTTCGGCCCGATATTGACTTAGCGATTTGAATAGACTAATTTTATCCTTTCTCTACTTCAATTGTGCCATCAAATTTGATGACTGATGTTAACCATTGACAGTTTCGGCTAACACTAGCAATGGCATTTACAGAAGTCAATAAAATATTTCGAATAAAGTTGATCATAAACAAATAATATATTTTGCATGCTGAAAAAGTTTTGTCTACATAAAAAGTAAAGAATTATAAAAATAATGATTTATAAGCAGGCATTAGTTATTGTTGTAAATCAATGAATCTGAGTTACTGTAATTGAGACAACTCCTTATTTATTAATTCCAACTGTGTATGAATATTAATTATGGCACACAAATCAGCCTCCTTGGCATAACTATCAGGTCAATCAACCGCAGACAAAAAAGTTGCCAATAGGCAAGTTACCTGAGATACCTAGCAACATAAATGAAAATAGATGTAGTACAACAGTTATATATCTAATTAGAGGATCTTAAAGGTCAGAAAAAGTTTAGTGTCACAATTTGGAAATAGTGAATCCAGAGGAAGAAAACAGTTTAAGTTCCAGCATATCAAAAATATCTGGAATATATATTTATGCTCTATTATTTCTGAAGTTAGTCTATTTAGTAAATGGCTCGAATAGATTTTAATGCTCCCTATAAACAGCAAAGGGATGACTTCAGAAAGAATCTCATCAAAAATGGTGTTATAATTAAAAATGCTTGTGCTGCATCCGGTAAGCAAAAATTTATTAATTTTGAAAGCACGATTTATTTAAAACACTCGTTATATTTCTTTTTTCCAAGTTATGCCCGAGTTTGCCTCCAACCTAAGATAAGAACTTAATGTTCACGTATTCTAATATTGTGCAATATTTTGTGGTGAATCATGATTTACTTTTTGTGATAAATACATATAACTGTAACCCAGGACATGTTCGCATTCTCAAAGGAGCCATGTTTGCATTCTCTCAGAGGGCCGTCGGTTTTATCAGAGGAGATATTTTCAAGAGATTTTTAAGTAATGAGTGTTCTTTTAGTGCGGCAGCTGGAATGGTATTAGTTCAATATGTTTGGTAGTTATTATCGTCTGGTAAAATCTTCTCCAGCAAGTTGTCTATATTTATTTTTTATGTTACGTAAGGATTTAGCCCTTTTAATGAAATGGATTTTCCAATCGAAGCGGTATCGTCAGGAAAAAAACCAGTTCATTACATAAAGTCTGTGATGCAGGAGAAATGTTGCCGTACAATTCGATGATCATGGAAACGTTGTTATTCCCCGGCATTGTATTTTTCATCGTGATTTTTATGTTTATTTTTTTATCATTAGGTCCAACTGTGTCATCATCATTAGTCAACAATCCTAAGATTGGTTTGACGCAGCTCTCCATTTCTCTCTCCTATCCGCTAATCTCTTCATAGCTAATTATTTATTCTCTTTTACATCCTTTATAACCTGTCCTATATAACTCATTCGGGGCCGTCCCTTGCCCTTTTTCCCTTCCACTTGTCCTTCAACGATTGTCTTCATCAGACCATCGTGCCTCAAAATGTGGCCAACTAAGTTGTCCCTTCTTCTGCTTAATGTTTTTAGGAGGCTCCTCTTTTCTCCTACTCTCCTTAGCACTTCCTGGTTACTCACACGGTCAATCCATTTTATCTTCATCATTCTTCGGTAGCACCACATTTCGAATGCTCCCACTCTTGACTTCTCTGCTGCTGTCAACGTCCAAGCCTCGCTTCCATAGAGAAACATACTCCATATGTAGCATCTAATGAATTGTTTCCTTACTTCTATGCTGGTGTTTTCAGCTGTAAGAAGATTATGAATGAATTTTGTTTTCTCACCCTAGGAAACATTGATGAGTAAAAGGAACATATAGGTTGAATATAATTTCAATTAAAATTGCATAATGGCGTAATTTTATAAACCATTTTACTAAAAATTAAAGTAATTTAATTAATTTTACTTTTATTTAAACTATTTCAGGAATCCACATTTATATGGTTGACTATGTGAATCAGCGAATTACGTTGGAAACTAAATTAAATCCAGAAACATTGGGGGACAAATATCAGTGGAATATAGGTATGTAAGGATTTATTTTAATAAAATTGCCGGAAAAATTGGTGCAAATGGCCGATTCACAGATACCTACGTTGTAATACATGCCGTTTGTTTGAAGCATTGTGTAAGATTGCTTACGGGTTAATTCGTTTGAAACTAATGCTATTAACCTGGGACGTGCTTAGCTGCCAGAGTTCGTGGGGAAGATAACTTTGTGAAGTTCCCTCTCGCACCTCACCAACAATTCAAATTTTATTACGAATTTCCATAAAAATTCAATATGTATTTTTCGCTTCTACAGCTCATTGGATGCACTTATTTCAATGAATAAACTATCGATTGCCTGTAAAAATTAATACAAGCATCACAGGGTACTTTAAATTCAATATTCACTTCAATATTATGATAAAAAAGGCATATTTGCGTGTTCTGTCATTCTAAGTTGTGTGCTTCACTCAAATCGCATATAGAAGCCCGGTAGATAATAAGGATTCTACCAAATACCCGGTAAATCAATCTCGTTCTTTGTTGACCTTGGTGTGGGAAGGGCAGTTGGTCTGAGGGTCCTTCCCCAAGGCATTGCCTTTATGGCTAAAATTGTAGCCTACAAAGGCCTTCAAGAGATGCTTATACAAAATATAATTATAACTCTATATAGCTAAAATCTTGAATGTGAAAAGCTTGGTACATTTTTTTTAGGTGTCAAAATATGTTTTTTGCACAATTTTGGGATGCCAACTGATTATCCCAAATAGCGTTTATGGAGTTGATTAAAGTTCTACGCAGGGAAAAATCCTTGCGTTTTCATGAGATGATCATGAATTATACATGCCTTTGAAGTTACTTCTGATTGGAGCAGCATAGTACCGTATAAGTTAGTCGACAAGGGATAAATAAAAATGTCCGAGGCCATCGACAAGACTCCAGATAATGAATTCGATGGTTTAGCAGCATGAACAGAGTAAATTTTATGAGATAGGCAGTTATAGTCCACCAGAATAAGTCCAACGGGATGTCCGTAAAGGTTATCCGAAGGGCATTAACTTTTTGCGATGGTTTCATAGCACATGTACAGAAAACAAAGTGTTAGGTGTCCCTTCGTAGGATACCAAAAACCGTATTATTTCCCCCCAACTTCCTCGTACCTGAGTCCATGATAGATGGAAAGTCCATGATAGATGGAAAGCAGATGGTCTACTGATAGCTCTACGTTAGGTGACTAGGTCTTCACAGCAGATAACACCTGAAAATTTAGCGCATATGACTTTAATTCGATGGTGAGTGCGCTCAATTTTTTTTTCTTATTATTTATCCGGATATGCCTAAACATACGAGTAAGCAGTCCAGAATCATTACCAAAATTGATATAGCATACTTATAGCGAATAACTTATGATGCGCTTCGAGAGTGAGTACTGTAGATTCGAATACTTTAGGACAGAAGAACACCGAATCACTGGTGAATTCCTATGATATTAATCCGATTTGAGTCAATATGGATTCGAAGTGTTAGCGTTGCCTTAAATTCCTTTTTGCTCGCGTCGACTTTATTGGTGTGTGCTTATTTTTGCACCCGTAAGCGTGACTGCGTACAAATTCACTTGTTTCATGCAGTGCTTTGTGCTACCATCTTGAAAATCTCAAAATATATAAAGTAGAACCTTGTTTGCGTTTTTATTTAGTTTGAAATTTTTTCCTCGATGCGTATTCAGATTAAATAATTATAAATTTGATACACATGCAAATTTTGACAAAGGTCTACTCCGGACACCATGTAAATTTCTAGATGATAACGTAAATCATAAGTGAGCAATTCGTAGAAAAAAATACGACTGGTAGAAAGGAAAGGTCCAAAACCAGGTGGGAAATTTTTGAAAAACAGGGTACTAAGTAGAAGGTTTTAAACTAATTTTAACACTTTTCATAATCGAAAAAAAACTTAATTTGTGAAAGAAATATTTAGTAAATTCATGATTTTTCTATATTTTGTTTTCTTTTACGAGGGAAAATAATTGTGATCATATATTTCGGGGGGTGGGGGGGAAGTCCGGACCCCCTTGTCTACGCCACTGCTACATAGACTCTCCTATGTGGCAAGGAAGTTAGATTAGAGACGAGCTGGAATCGGATGGAATAAATCACTTCCACATCATGTCACGCGCAAACGGACGAAACAGACGTGTCTGTACAGACCAAGCCATTATCGTGCCTCGTGACATCACTGCTATAGCAGCTTATTTACTTTCCCCTAACCTTGTGCGCTGGAGCTGGGAGGGGTGTCTGCTTCCATGGGAGGAAGCCAGCAGTTAATAGAGCTGAGGTCGGTTGAGCATCGCTGTATTCAAATCTGCCGTTTTTTTCTCCGCCGCAAGGTTTGAGCTTGAGAGGGAAATTCAATCACTACGTCTCGAAATCGAAATAGAGAAACTTGACTTATTTATAGTGATGCCACGGTCAATGGCGACTAGATACAACATCACGTTCACACCGCGGACACATGCAAAGAAGACGTATCACTCACGTTCAGCCAGGGGCGGATTTAGAGGGGGTAACAGGGGTCATGACCCGCCTCCAAATTTTATCAAAAAATTTTATTTTTATTGTATTAATGCCTTAGTATCCTCATAACTCTAAAATTGTTCAATTTCATCCGTTGTTAAGTATAACTTTGAAATTTTAGGCTCCAAAATGCGTAAAAAATGGGTAAGTAATTAAGAAAATATTTACACGGCAGAACGCCTCTGTCTTCCGGGGGGTATTTCATTCTCCCCGAACCTAGGTCATGACTCCCCCCCAAATTTGATGCTGAATACTCCCCTACGTTCAACCGATCTTTCTTTGTTTTTTGTTCGGGACGTATTGTTTATTTAAAACTCTAGCTATTCTCTTGAATTTTAAGCATATTTTCAGTAAGATTTTTCCATTATTCGCCCGTAGCAATGTGAAAGATTGAAACTTTACACTTGGAAAAACATTCAATGCTGAAATACAGGAAAATATTTAATGTGGTCTATCATGAACACCCTAAACATTTCAATACGATAACGAGCCCCAGATATGCATCACGAAATGAGACTAGCAGGAGTGATGCATCCTCTAAATAACATCACTCCAAATATTGGTGGACTGAGGTAGATAGTAGAACAAGGGATGGCTCACCTAGACCTAACCATGGGTGTATGAAATTCACGCATTCTGGATGGGGACCATTTCTTATTCCGGTGCTCCTTTGAAGAAACAGCGTATTTTTGGTATATATTGAAAGTTACTTTGGATTAAAAATTATCAATAAATTCATCCGAAGCGTCAAGTGAAAGTTGTTTTATGTAACAGAATATTGGTGCAGTGGAATTCACTGCCTGCGAAAACTGTCCATTAGAAAGTTTCATTTCATTAAAAACGCATTCATTTTTAGGACCACAATTTTTTGTATTATAACCCAGGTTTCCCATCAGCAACACTTTTTTAAACTATGTTTATAGAACACAGCGAGTGGAAGTTCCTTTTGGGTAGTTGAGACTTGGTGTAAAAATTTGCCGCCAAAAATGGTAGGAAGCTGGGAAACATCTTATTTCATTCAATCTAAACATTTTTTTCGCTGCGGAAGTATCCCCTTAATATTTATGTTATTCATAGCCTTTCGGAAGTTGGACAGCATAGTTTATTTCTCTCTTCCGTGCGCTTAACCCATTATAAACCAATGTTGCTTCTAAGCAACATCAAATATGAATACATTTTCAGCTCTATTCAGGAAAAATTTAAGCCACGAGTCATTCTGTGCTGTTAAGTTTTATGGCGAAATATGCATCTTCCACAATAATTACGATTGAGTAGAAAATTTTCACATTTTTAAACTGAAGAGTCTTGAAATTAAATTCTTCCAGAAGCAGCTCTGGGTTAGAAAGGGTTAAAAAGGTCCCTATTATCCCGCCTACGCTTAAATTTTTAAATCCTAATTCAGCGTAAAATAATGTACTGCTTTATATTATTAAAATTTAAATGCTATTGGGTTTGAAATAAATTATATCAATGAATACCTGCCGAACTAAATGGGGTGCTAGAATGTCTGGCCAATTTCATAAATCCTTTTTTGGTACATCATTTTTTAATCACTTTGCTCCGTCGATTGTGCTATACGCTGGTGGCATTCTTTTGACGATTTTTAAAACGATTTTGGATTTGCTTTTACGGACAACGTGCCGGATCGAAACTACTCTAAAGGAATCGTACCATCATATGCTCTTAAATTAACAGTTAAGTTATACTATGAGGGCATTTTATAGATCCTTCGATGTTGCCAAATATTTTTGAAGAATAGGGTGGTTTCCTATTATTTTTTTTATTGCCTAAATCAAAAGATTATTACTCCTGGAGTATGCATTTTCTTAGATTTTCGAATGACGATAATTATTTTTCGCGATAAAACGAAAAGTGAAAATTTTCAATTTTCACAGGTGACAGCACGTTTGGTTGTTCAGGGATATCAGGGAGGCAGACTCGGCATTGATATAGCCCTTCAAAATCATGACTGATTTCATTTCAAGTTATTATCGATTTGTTTCCGTATGCTCTGTTCTGGTTATTATGATTAATTGGTAAAAACTGTTAATGATTTGAATTAAGAGTGAAAGTGAAATTTCCCAATATTCTGACAGTTAGGGGGATAACAAAAGCGTTTGTGGTTTTATTCAATCATTTGCTTTGATTAAAACAGCTAAAGTTTGGATTAAAATGGAAAATAATCAACATATGATAATCAGTTTTAGACAACAACTGGGTGTATTCCTAGTTACAATAACTTTAAATTAAGCTTTTCCTGGTGTAATCTCTTAGCATAGTAAGCAATAATGAATAATTTTTACTTAAATATTGCTAGAAAATTCTTTAAAGCTGAATTTAGTATCTTGACATTTCTGGCTAAAGCACTCCACCGAAAATCGGAAGATCCGAGTTCGAACCCGGGTCAAGGCGAATGATTTTTTCTCCGTGGATTTTTCGCACAATTTGTGAATTACGAGTGGCTCCGTAAAGTTATCAACGTGGCTACTCCCGGTATACTTCAAATGTTTAGTTAGTTTGTTTTATTGTTTTTTTCCTGTATTAATTCTTCCCCAGTACTTATATACTTAAGTTCAGCGCATGCGAAATTTAAACTGGAAAGAGAAGCATTTCCCGTTTTTATTTTATTGCTGTTATTAGTATACTATTCACTTTAACCTTGAATTTGATGTTTAATCAGAGGCATCACCTTATCTCGGCTAGAATATACGCACATTTAAATTCTTCTCTGGTGGCTTGGACCAATTTTGGATTTAACTTTCTTCAGTTAAATTTCCTGCAGAATTGTTCAAATTGCATTTTAGTGTCATTAATTTTAAATATTAAAAGAGCCATTGTTTTCACATATTGCAATTTCATATAAAAAAGGAATCATTACTTTCTGTCCAGTTTTTTCGTTATAAAATTAGATAGATTATGATTGTGAAGAATATAACACAAATAGCATATAATGGAATAAATTGAAATTTCATAGCTGGCTGGTATCAATCAGTACTCATTGAATTATGAAAGTAAAAGTGTTTTTATGACTCTAGTATGAGGAATTTGCTTCCGGTATCCCAAGTATCCTCTTTGTTATTATTTCTGGATTCATTTTCTTTTTGAAAGAGTAATAGATTTTATATAATTATTAGGCTATTAGCCGAAAAATCCACAGAGGAAAAATCATTCGCCTTGACCGGGATCCCGGTCAAGGCGAATGATTTTTCCTCTGTGGATTTTTCGCACTATTTGTGCATTGCGGGTGACTCCGTAAAAAGTTATCACCGTGGCTAGTCCCGGTATACTTTAATAGGCTATTAGCCGTTTTACATAAGAGGTAGGTATTTGAGATGGAGCATTTTTGTATGGTTATATTTGCACGTGCTAAATACCTTAAAGCTTCATACTTCTTCGTTTCCTTATCTTAGTGTTTGTATATTAATTTACTTCTAAATTAAATCACTGTATTACTTCGGTCTGGTGTCTCCGATTGTTTGTAATGTCATTCAAAATGAAATTTAATGATACTGCAATACGTAAAAAAAACGTGTGAGCCAATTTAATAATTCTTAAATTTCGCGTAGTACTTGGTATACCCTCTTAATTTAAGCGTTCCTTCTGTTTAGCGCCATATCTCCCGCTGAATATTAGCCATGCTCAAAGAGTAAAATATCAAATGCTGAGTTTCGGCCCGATATTGACTTAGCGATTTGAATAGACTAATTTTATCCTTTCTCTACTTCAATTGTGCCATCAAATTTGATGACTGATGTTAACCATTGACAGTTTCGGCTAACACTAGCAATGGCATTTACAGAAGTCAATAAAATATTTCGAATAAAGTTGATCATAAACAAATAATATATTTTGCATGCTGAAAAAGTTTTGTCTACATAAAAAGTAAAGAATTATAAAAATAATGATTTATAAGCAGGCATTAGTTATTGTTGTAAATCAATGAATCTGAGTTACTGTAATTGAGACAACTCCTTATTTATTAATTCCAACTGTGTATGAATATTAATTATGGCACACAAATCAGCCTCCTTGGCATAACTATCAGGTCAATCAACCGCAGACAAAAAAGTTGCCAATAGGCAAGTTACCTGAGATACCTAGCAACATAAATGAAAATAGATGTAGTACAACAGTTATATATCTAATTAGAGGATCTTAAAGGTCAGAAAAAGTTTAGTGTCACAATTTGGAAATAGTGAATCCAGAGGAAGAAAACAGTTTAAGTTCCAGCATATCAAAAATATCTGGAATATATATTTATGCTCTATTATTTCTGAAGTTAGTCTATTTAGTAAATGGCTCGAATAGATTTTAATGCTCCCTATAAACAGCAAAGGGATGACTTCAGAAAGAATCTCATCAAAAATGGTGTTATAATTAAAAATGCTTGTGCTGCATCCGGTAAGCAAAAATTTATTAATTTTGAAAGCACGATTTATTTAAAACACTCGTTATATTTCTTTTTTCCAAGTTATGCCCGAGTTTGCCTCCAACCTAAGATAAGAACTTAATGTTCACGTATTCTAATATTGTGCAATATTTTGTGGTGAATCATGATTTACTTTTTGTGATAAATACATATAACTGTAACCCAGGACATGTTCGCATTCTCAAAGGAGCCATGTTTGCATTCTCTCAGAGGGCCGTCGGTTTTATCAGAGGAGATATTTTCAAGAGATTTTTAAGTAATGAGTGTTCTTTTAGTGCGGCAGCTGGAATGGTATTAGTTCAATATGTTTGGTAGTTATTATCGTCTGGTAAAATCTTCTCCAGCAAGTTGTCTATATTTATTTTTTATGTTACGTAAGGATTTAGCCCTTTTAATGAAATGGATTTTCCAATCGAAGCGGTATCGTCAGGAAAAAAACCAGTTCATTACATAAAGTCTGTGATGCAGGAGAAATGTTGCCGTACAATTCGATGATCATGGAAACGTTGTTATTCCCCGGCATTGTATTTTTCATCGTGATTTTTATGTTTATTTTTTTATCATTAGGTCCAACTGTGTCATCATCATTAGTCAACAATCCTAAGATTGGTTTGACGCAGCTCTCCATTTCTCTCTCCTATCCGCTAATCTCTTCATAGCTAATTATTTATTCTCTTTTACATCCTTTATAACCTGTCCTATATAACTCATTCGGGGCCGTCCCTTGCCCTTTTTCCCTTCCACTTGTCCTTCAACGATTGTCTTCATCAGACCATCGTGCCTCAAAATGTGGCCAACTAAGTTGTCCCTTCTTCTGCTTAATGTTTTTAGGAGGCTCCTCTTTTCTCCTACTCTCCTTAGCACTTCCTGGTTACTCACACGGTCAATCCATTTTATCTTCATCATTCTTCGGTAGCACCACATTTCGAATGCTCCCACTCTTGACTTCTCTGCTGCTGTCAACGTCCAAGCCTCGCTTCCATAGAGAAACATACTCCATATGTAGCATCTAATGAATTGTTTCCTTACTTCTATGCTGGTGTTTTCAGCTGTAAGAAGATTATGAATGAATTTTGTTTTCTCACCCTAGGAAACATTGATGAGTAAAAGGAACATATAGGTTGAATATAATTTCAATTAAAATTGCATAATGGCGTAATTTTATAAACCATTTTACTAAAAATTAAAGTAATTTAATTAATTTTACTTTTATTTAAACTATTTCAGGAATCCACATTTATATGGTTGACTATGTGAATCAGCGAATTACGTTGGAAACTAAATTAAATCCAGAAACATTGGGGGACAAATATCAGTGGAATATAGGTATGTAAGGATTTATTTTAATAAAATTGCCGGAAAAATTGGTGCAAATGGCCGATTCACAGATACCTACGTTGTAATACATGCCGTTTGTTTGAAGCATTGTGTAAGATTGCTTACGGGTTAATTCGTTTGAAACTAATGCTATTAACCTGGGACGTGCTTAGCTGCCAGAGTTCGTGGGGAAGATAACTTTGTGAAGTTCCCTCTCGCACCTCACCAACAATTCAAATTTTATTACGAATTTCCATAAAAATTCAATATGTATTTTTCGCTTCTACAGCTCATTGGATGCACTTATTTCAATGAATAAACTATCGATTGCCTGTAAAAATTAATACAAGCATCACAGGGTACTTTAAATTCAATATTCACTTCAATATTATGATAAAAAAGGCATATTTGCGTGTTCTGTCATTCTAAGTTGTGTGCTTCACTCAAATCGCATATAGAAGCCCGGTAGATAATAAGGATTCTACCAAATACCCGGTAAATCAATCTCGTTCTTTGTTGACCTTGGTGTGGGAAGGGCAGTTGGTCTGAGGGTCCTTCCCCAAGGCATTGCCTTTATGGCTAAAATTGTAGCCTACAAAGGCCTTCAAGAGATGCTTATACAAAATATAATTATAACTCTATATAGCTAAAATCTTGAATGTGAAAAGCTTGGTACATTTTTTTTAGGTGTCAAAATATGTTTTTTGCACAATTTTGGGATGCCAACTGATTATCCCAAATAGCGTTTATGGAGTTGATTAAAGTTCTACGCAGGGAAAAATCCTTGCGTTTTCATGAGATGATCATGAATTATACATGCCTTTGAAGTTACTTCTGATTGGAGCAGCATAGTACCGTATAAGTTAGTCGACAAGGGATAAATAAAAATGTCCGAGGCCATCGACAAGACTCCAGATAATGAATTCGATGGTTTAGCAGCATGAACAGAGTAAATTTTATGAGATAGGCAGTTATAGTCCACCAGAATAAGTCCAACGGGATGTCCGTAAAGGTTATCCGAAGGGCATTAACTTTTTGCGATGGTTTCATAGCACATGTACAGAAAACAAAGTGTTAGGTGTCCCTTCGTAGGATACCAAAAACCGTATTATTTCCCCCCAACTTCCTCGTACCTGAGTCCATGATAGATGGAAAGTCCATGATAGATGGAAAGCAGATGGTCTACTGATAGCTCTACGTTAGGTGACTAGGTCTTCACAGCAGATAACACCTGAAAATTTAGCGCATATGACTTTAATTCGATGGTGAGTGCGCTCAATTTTTTTTTCTTATTATTTATCCGGATATGCCTAAACATACGAGTAAGCAGTCCAGAATCATTACCAAAATTGATATAGCATACTTATAGCGAATAACTTATGATGCGCTTCGAGAGTGAGTACTGTAGATTCGAATACTTTAGGACAGAAGAACACCGAATCACTGGTGAATTCCTATGATATTAATCCGATTTGAGTCAATATGGATTCGAAGTGTTAGCGTTGCCTTAAATTCCTTTTTGCTCGCGTCGACTTTATTGGTGTGTGCTTATTTTTGCACCCGTAAGCGTGACTGCGTACAAATTCACTTGTTTCATGCAGTGCTTTGTGCTACCATCTTGAAAATCTCAAAATATATAAAGTAGAACCTTGTTTGCGTTTTTATTTAGTTTGAAATTTTTTCCTCGATGCGTATTCAGATTAAATAATTATAAATTTGATACACATGCAAATTTTGACAAAGGTCTACTCCGGACACCATGTAAATTTCTAGATGATAACGTAAATCATAAGTGAGCAATTCGTAGAAAAAAATACGACTGGTAGAAAGGAAAGGTCCAAAACCAGGTGGGAAATTTTTGAAAAACAGGGTACTAAGTAGAAGGTTTTAAACTAATTTTAACACTTTTCATAATCGAAAAAAAACTTAATTTGTGAAAGAAATATTTAGTAAATTCATGATTTTTCTATATTTTGTTTTCTTTTACGAGGGAAAATAATTGTGATCATATATTTCGGGGGGTGGGGGGGAAGTCCGGACCCCCTTGTCTACGCCACTGCTACATAGACTCTCCTATGTGGCAAGGAAGTTAGATTAGAGACGAGCTGGAATCGGATGGAATAAATCACTTCCACATCATGTCACGCGCAAACGGACGAAACAGACGTGTCTGTACAGACCAAGCCATTATCGTGCCTCGTGACATCACTGCTATAGCAGCTTATTTACTTTCCCCTAACCTTGTGCGCTGGAGCTGGGAGGGGTGTCTGCTTCCATGGGAGGAAGCCAGCAGTTAATAGAGCTGAGGTCGGTTGAGCATCGCTGTATTCAAATCTGCCGTTTTTTTCTCCGCCGCAAGGTTTGAGCTTGAGAGGGAAATTCAATCACTACGTCTCGAAATCGAAATAGAGAAACTTGACTTATTTATAGTGATGCCACGGTCAATGGCGACTAGATACAACATCACGTTCACACCGCGGACACATGCAAAGAAGACGTATCACTCACGTTCAGCCAGGGGCGGATTTAGAGGGGGTAACAGGGGTCATGACCCGCCTCCAAATTTTATCAAAAAATTTTATTTTTATTGTATTAATGCCTTAGTATCCTCATAACTCTAAAATTGTTCAATTTCATCCGTTGTTAAGTATAACTTTGAAATTTTAGGCTCCAAAATGCGTAAAAAATGGGTAAGTAATTAAGAAAATATTTACACGGCAGAACGCCTCTGTCTTCCGGGGGGTATTTCATTCTCCCCGAACCTAGGTCATGACTCCCCCCCAAATTTGATGCTGAATACTCCCCTACGTTCAACCGATCTTTCTTTGTTTTTTGTTCGGGACGTATTGTTTATTTAAAACTCTAGCTATTCTCTTGAATTTTAAGCATATTTTCAGTAAGATTTTTCCATTATTCGCCCGTAGCAATGTGAAAGATTGAAACTTTACACTTGGAAAAACATTCAATGCTGAAATACAGGAAAATATTTAATGTGGTCTATCATGAACACCCTAAACATTTCAATACGATAACGAGCCCCAGATATGCATCACGAAATGAGACTAGCAGGAGTGATGCATCCTCTAAATAACATCACTCCAAATATTGGTGGACTGAGGTAGATAGTAGAACAAGGGATGGCTCACCTAGACCTAACCATGGGTGTATGAAATTCACGCATTCTGGATGGGGACCATTTCTTATTCCGGTGCTCCTTTGAAGAAACAGCGTATTTTTGGTATATATTGAAAGTTACTTTGGATTAAAAATTATCAATAAATTCATCCGAAGCGTCAAGTGAAAGTTGTTTTATGTAACAGAATATTGGTGCAGTGGAATTCACTGCCTGCGAAAACTGTCCATTAGAAAGTTTCATTTCATTAAAAACGCATTCATTTTTAGGACCACAATTTTTTGTATTATAACCCAGGTTTCCCATCAGCAACACTTTTTTAAACTATGTTTATAGAACACAGCGAGTGGAAGTTCCTTTTGGGTAGTTGAGACTTGGTGTAAAAATTTGCCGCCAAAAATGGTAGGAAGCTGGGAAACATCTTATTTCATTCAATCTAAACATTTTTTTCGCTGCGGAAGTATCCCCTTAATATTTATGTTATTCATAGCCTTTCGGAAGTTGGACAGCATAGTTTATTTCTCTCTTCCGTGCGCTTAACCCATTATAAACCAATGTTGCTTCTAAGCAACATCAAATATGAATACATTTTCAGCTCTATTCAGGAAAAATTTAAGCCACGAGTCATTCTGTGCTGTTAAGTTTTATGGCGAAATATGCATCTTCCACAATAATTACGATTGAGTAGAAAATTTTCACATTTTTAAACTGAAGAGTCTTGAAATTAAATTCTTCCAGAAGCAGCTCTGGGTTAGAAAGGGTTAAAAAGGTCCCTATTATCCCGCCTACGCTTAAATTTTTAAATCCTAATTCAGCGTAAAATAATGTACTGCTTTATATTATTAAAATTTAAATGCTATTGGGTTTGAAATAAATTATATCAATGAATACCTGCCGAACTAAATGGGGTGCTAGAATGTCTGGCCAATTTCATAAATCCTTTTTTGGTACATCATTTTTTAATCACTTTGCTCCGTCGATTGTGCTATACGCTGGTGGCATTCTTTTGACGATTTTTAAAACGATTTTGGATTTGCTTTTACGGACAACGTGCCGGATCGAAACTACTCTAAAGGAATCGTACCATCATATGCTCTTAAATTAACAGTTAAGTTATACTATGAGGGCATTTTATAGATCCTTCGATGTTGCCAAATATTTTTGAAGAATAGGGTGGTTTCCTATTATTTTTTTTATTGCCTAAATCAAAAGATTATTACTCCTGGAGTATGCATTTTCTTAGATTTTCGAATGACGATAATTATTTTTCGCGATAAAACGAAAAGTGAAAATTTTCAAGCGCGCGAAAACGCGACGGCTAAGTAGGAATGCTGGGAAAAGTCCGTGTGACGTATTTCTGGTTCCAGCTGTCGCCCTGTGAGGAGACCTTGGGGCGAGGCTTTGAGCGTTGATACGACAAACGCTGCCAACAGGTAGCAGAGTACCCTGCTAGCAGGTAGCGCTTGGCTTAAATAAGGATTATAATTGGCCTATCAAACGAAGGAAACTTCCCGAACTTAGGTAATTTTAATGTGTGATTATTATGAGATGTTTCCCTGAGCTCTGTCCCTCATGCATGCATTGGTAATCTCAGACAAAGTAAAACTCCAATCTACTCGTATAGAAACTAGGTCCCTGTGCAGTCACGTGGAGTGGAATCGCATGGGCGCCAATCTGGCCTTTTTCAAATGAGGTTAAAATTGACCATTGCCATTCGTCTAAACTGGGATTTCTAAAACCAAATAATTTGTATATTATGAATACACTAATGGTGGGTAACGAATCGCAATCAATGCATTTCGTTTTCTTTGATGAAGGAAACTACCCTATTGTATTCCTCGATTAATCGCGTGAGTTTGAGGCTTCCTAGCATTTCTAAATGGTGTCTTGTGATACGATTTATTGTGATTTTGTATTTCCCTGGTGCGAATATGTATACATGTTATAATTCAAAAACATCATCGTCTTTTTTGGGTTTCTAAATCTATCATTTTGATGTGAAACTATAGAAAGACTGAGAGCGATGCGTATTATCACTCATATTTGAGGCAGATGGTGATCGTTCATTGGCCTCTCAATCCTCCCGTAAAAATTCTCCATCTCATGGCCTCTACCACTCTCCCGTGTTCTCAGAACTCTCTGTTCGAGACTTGTTCGGGACATAGGTATGGTTCACATTGAATGAGATGTGGCTCTGGTTTCGAAATAAACCGCTTTCTCCGCGAATGCTACGGGTTTTTAATGTTTATTAAACCGGACGAGGCGTGAAGAAACCAATTTTAAGACATTAAAGGTCCATGTATGTATAGCGCTCATAGTCTAATCTTGGAATTGATTGATTGATTGATAATCGGATTCTGGAATAAAATTGGTATCATGAGATTAAAAATTGCTTTGAGGTAGTCAAAAGAACTTTTGATCTAAAAGTAATCAGAGGTGGCCGTCATATCGAAAAAACGAGGAACTGCTATCGCGGTCAATGTTTATTGCGACAATTTAGTCTTGATTGGTGTCTTGTGAACATGCCTATACCATGTGGATGATGAAAAAACTTTTTAAAGGCTGAATAAAAGTAACTAATATAAATCAAAGCCGACTTTTGCCTCTAATCCTTCTCAAAATCAAATAGAAATTTACCATATTACTTTATACATATATTAACGTGTATGATCTACGTATATACATTACTAACATTCTACGGAAGACAACAGTACCAGTCAATTTTCAATTGACACACTGGTTTCGAAGTTAGCAGAGGTTTGCGTTGTTTACAACAACTCCGTTAATTTTTGTGGTATAAACAATTTGTTTTCGGCAAACTGCTAGTAATAGATGTGGCTTCTTTATATCAAAATTGCAAGTTATATAGGAACGAAAACTACGGAAATGCCAAGCGCTCAAAGTTGGGCACCTTGATTTTACGCGCAAAAAACGGGTACTTTTTTTAGAAAAAATTAAGTACAGGAAATACTATTTAGCCGAAGAATTTTTAAAGTACATGATATGACGTAGAACTAAATTCTCTTTCGTATGCTTTTTATTGCATTGAAATCGATTGCTTCGTTTAGACGCTAGAGCTCCTCAAACTCGAGTATCTTGCTTTTTTTTACAGACAGTAGTGCCTTTTTTCTCAAAATAACGTTTATTGGCGCAAAGGGGAGAAATAAGAGAGGAATATAATTATTGCCTCGCTTATTTCAGGTTTCGATGCCATGAACTGATACCATTTTCGGGGGAAGCGGTGGAGGTACTCAATGCCGGACCGGTAAAATGTTGCTTAAAATGATCTCTATTATAAGTTAACTTAAATAATGATTTAAAATTTTATATTTACCTGCTGATCCAGCAGCAATATTTTAATCATCTATCGTTCAATCGCAATTCTTTGCCAATTTCTTGCACTGAGTATGTTTCTAAATTTCCCATCTATTGGTATAGGTACTAATTCAAGGGCGTACCCATGATCAAAACTAGAGGGGGGCCATGCTTGTTCGAGTTGTCGGTAAGATTTAAGCATTGAAAAGGTGAACTAAATCAGCATTTTAAGGAAACTGTAACAGCTCTTCATTAGTTTTTAAAATTATTTGCTTGAAAAAATATTATTTTCCTTAAAGAAATTTTCGATTTTTGCTTCTGGGGGGCAGCTGCCCCCTCCTGCCCCTCGCTGGGTACGCCCATGTACTAATTAGTTGGTCGAAGTTCAACCATTTTGCCTGAATTTACATTTTCTCTATCTCTCTCGGAATTGACATACATGCTCTGCTGCTTTTAAATGTATAAAATTGTGTCAGCAGCTTTCACATGCAAACGATTGTGTGGGATAAGTTTGACATATGCTCTTTTCTTTTAGTTTATATCATTTAGTACACATTAATTACATCCATTTCCCTGTTGGCAGGTGATCCTTGGGTGGCGTCTTCTGAGGTTGTATTGACCGGAAGAGCGGTCATTAGTGATCAAGTCATTGGGGACGATCTTTTTCCAAACGGAATACCTTGGAGTAAGTTAATACGTAGTATGATCTTATTTCACTTCTTGATTAAAAATATTTCCTTGTCTCTAGAAGATAAATGTAGCAAAAGAAAACATATCATATTCGAAAATGTATCCACCGATAGACTGTCGAACTTTAGTACATAAAATAAATCGTTTCAAAGACGTTTTACGCATTATCGGACCGGATGGTCATTGCGTAATTAATACCCATCATTGAAATGCAGTAACGGTGTGGAAATGTTGTAATTCTATTATTTGAATTTTTAGCTCTTGATAATAACTTTCACAGTTCCTATCCCATCTGTGCTTGTATTTTAAGGTCACTGCTTACTTTGTTATGAAGACATTACTTTTCCCCATTCCCGAGCACAAGTTCTGCGGTCTTGAAATACAAATTAGATTGGGAAGAACAAAAATTAACCACCAACGTGCATTAAACTGGTAATCACGTTTCAAGACACTTAGCACTTGAATTATAACCGACAGTGTAATCAGCCGCGTAAATAGACGGCAGGCTCCGGGGTCGGGAGGACACGCACTCTGTCTTGTCCTTATTTCGCTCCCCCTCCCCAATGAGAAGCTGTCAGTGTATATTTCAGGTACAGTGATTTTCGCGTCTGCTATTTAATTATGTGTAGTATTCGAATCCCCCAATAATTGAGGTGAGCTACTTCCTCCTCTCCCCTATTTAGCATGAGTAAAAATATATTTCCCTCAGTCTTTCAGGGTCAGGGCCCCCTTCATCCCAATCCTATTATCTTTTCCTGAGTGTAATCCGAATCCGTAAGATAACGTATCTAATGTCTTTTTAGTTCAAGAAAAAAATCTCAGACTCAGAAAAAAATTGAAAATCGATTCAAATCTAATTGTCAACTTTTGGCATACTAGTGAATTAGTTTGATAGGGGAGCGTGGCATCGATAGCCAGTCTTACCAAGAAATCCGAACAACCAACTATAGACGAAGCAAGAAAGAAATGGTCTCTAAAATAACTCATGCGAAGAGGGCTTTCTTCTTAAAGCTGAGAATACAAGCATAGAAGTAAGGAAACAATGAATCAGAATCTATGTATGGAGCACGTTTTTCTATGGAAGCAGAGCTTGGACGTTGACAACAGCAGAGAAGTCAAGAGTGGAAACATTCGAAATGTGGTGCTACCGAAGAATGAAGAAGATGAAATCGATCGACCGTGTAAGTAACGAGGAAAGGCTAAGAAGAGTGGGAGAAAGAGAAGTATTTTAAAAATCTTAAGGAGGAGAAAACAGTTGGCCATTTTATGAGGCATGATAGCCTGATTTAAACACGTGAAAGGAAGGGGAGGAGGGCAAGATACGGCCCCGACTGAGTTAACGTAGGACAGGTTATAAAGGATGTAAAAGGGAAGAAATACGTCGCTATGAAAAGGCTAGCGGATAGGAAAGAGGAATGGAGTGCTGCGTCAAACTGACCATAGGATTGTTGACTAATGATGATGATGAGGAAAGCGTGATAACAAATTGGGTATTCAACGGTGCGACCTGAGGGTTTAAATCCCAGGTGAAGTCTTCAGACATCCCCACAATAAAACCCTGGAGGTTGGAGGAGGCCTAGGGAAAGGAACTGGGTTATCCTGATGAAGTGAAATACAAACGCCTGTAGCTTATTCTGTGGTTAGATCTATCCACACCTATCCCAACCAACCTACAGGTGTAATCACTGAGTGAATGGGGTATTAATAAAAGAATGATTTTTTTACTTTCACTATTAGTACTACTAAATATAAAGACGTCACAATCACTTCAGTCGTTTAAAAGAAGGCTGTACTCCTATTTGAAGTCTGGGGCTTAATTCAGTCTCCTCAACTCATTAGAGTTATCATCTTTAAGTTGTGATGTTATCAAAACTATCTACATAAATGTGTATATGTATGTGTGTGTTCATTACTGTCTAAGTTAAAACTTATATTTTTGTGTTATTAGTATTTCATATTTTACACTTTTTTTTATAAATATCTACTACTTGTTAGCCTAACAATAATCTCCATTATGCCTTATTTTTGTCAAAATGCCTTTTATTAAGAGTTGACCATTTCCTGTATTTTCTATTTTTTGCTCTCATAGGTTTTACCTAGAGATTAATAAAAATATTCTATTCTATTCCATTCTACCGGAACTGTGTTTATGGTACTTTCCAACACTTAAAATACATTTACCAACCACTTTTTTTTTACAAATATACAGGGCGTTTCAGGAGAAATCTGCAATACTTTAGGAGGTTATAGGGTAGATAATTCTAAGCATTTTTTGCCCATAAACATGGGGTCGCTACTCCAAATGTAATTGATAAAGGTTGAACGAACATGTGTGATGATAATTGCGTGAAACAGTTTTTTCTCAAAATTGGTGAGATTGCGCAATCGCATTGTTGATAGTCACTCACTGCTATCGTTAAATTAAGCTCAAAGATAAATTGTCCCCTGCAATTATAATCGCACACAAGGACGTACCCAGGATCAAAACCATAAGGGGAGAAGCCGTGGTCGTTCAAGTTGCAACACAGAAAAGTAAACAATAATTTCGATAAAATTATAACTGCGCTTTATTAGTTTTTAAAATTATTTGCTCGAAAAAATATTTTAATTACATACTTTATATTTATATCACTTTTCTTAGATTAAAAAAAAATACTTTCGTTTTTAATTAAATTTATTTTGCTTATAGGGGGGGGGGGCAACAGCCCCATGCTGCCCCTCACTAGGTACGCCCATTATCGCACATTTTCGTCCAACTTTAATTATTTAATGTCCTTAAAAATCCAGTGTATTCAATAAATTGTCAAAAAGGCTGGATACCCTAGAAAAACCATTTTCATGGTAACTGCAAAGTTCATCCAAGAAAATGTTTGCGTTGCCATGGCTCAGTAACGAAACAGTTGCGACCCCATGTTAATGAACAAAAAAAATCCTTAAAATTGTCTCCCCTTCCACCTCCTGAACCATTGCCGATTCCTCCTAAAAGATCCTGTATTTATCAACCACTCCATTACAACTACATTGTTTATTGTCTAATTTAAGTTTATCTCGGCGTATGGTTTGAAGAAATGATTCTTGTGTTTCCCGCCGGGTGTGGTTTTGGGTTATTGGTCCCAAAGTTTCGAAGGTCACTTGTCGGTATTTTATTTATTTCGCATAAATAAAATACCGGCAAGAGTTTGGTTCCACATTCTACCCTGAAGTCGATGGCAAAATCAGCCTTCAAAACGTTGGGATCCATTACCCAAAACCATACCCGGTGGGAAACCCGAGAATCATTCCTTCAGACTATATTATTAATGAAGGTGAATGCACTCATCGAAACCTTGCCATTATTCTGGAGTAAAATATTATTTCCTGACCGGTGAAATACCAGTTATTTCTCCAGTACTACCCATTCCTAATCGCAGTCTCCGAGGATGTGATGAATTCGGCCCGGCAAAGACCCGGCCCGTGAAAGCGCGGATTCTGCGGGACGGCGGAGATACGGAGAGAGCGTCTCTGAGCGAACATTCCTCTCCTCCGCCCCCTATTTCGTAAGAAAAGGCACCTTGTGCGCCACTCCATCACCCAGCGCCATCGTTTACACCCCTCCGTTCTTCGTCTCCGACCTCTCCCACTCCAGGCGAAATCCTATGTCCTGAATATCATGGGGTTTGGACGATGATTGGCCATACGAAATGATGAGGACTGGACTCTTATATAACTTTCGGAAATCATAGTCCCGTGCATGGAATATATAGATGGCCAGAAAACAAATTGAAAGAAGTTGTCTCCATATTCAGTTTTTACATTAGTCATTTTTAAAAATCGTGCGAGACCCCTCCCACACAAAAAGTTAGTGACGTCATCCAGGATCTGAGGGAAAGATATGCTCCGCAGCGCTTACAATGACGGGCTCATATATCCATTTCGAAAGTCATAGTCCAGTGTATGAAATCGATAGATGGCCAGAATAAAAAATCGAAGTTTTTTTATATGTTTAGGTATGCAATAGTCATTTTTTTAATCACACGAGACGCCCCCCATACGAAAAGTTAGTGACGTCATCTAGGATTTGAGGGAAATATATGCCGCGTAGTGCTCACAACGACTGTGCGGAAATAGCGACTAATGATAAATCATGCCGATTCTTTCTATAACGGGCTAATGGGATTAATATTTCGCCATCGATTATTTGCGAAGTTGCGAAGAATCAACCTATAGATAAATGGGTTTTTATTGCAAAAATTATAAGAATGCACTGTTTAAAAAATGCCACAGTGCTCAATAGAGCTAATATTTATTGTGTTCGTGTTAGTCAATGCCGTTTCAATAAGCACATCATTCCAAATGTTTTTCACGTAATCACAATGCATTATAGAGCATGATGCTAATGGTGATGTGCCAAACATTGAATCTGGTCAGTTCTGGTCATATAAAACATCATGGGGGCTCTATTGGCCAGCAAAAAATCACGTTCCAGGAAAATTTTTCATTCACCCATTATCTCTATTCCTAATCACTCAATTTTTACTTGCATTTAATTTAATTTGGGATCATAAAATTATGATAGGAAATTGAGAAAACCTTACTGGCAAATCCTGATTTGGCCCATTATTCTATACTGTGTTGCTCAAATGCCAACGAAATTCGTGTCAATAAGAAATTATTTTCCCCATACAAATATATCTTCAGTTTTCTGTAGTTTCCTTTTTGATATTGGATTATATCGATAATGGAGGACTACCAGATGCGTCGTATTGGGCGGTGGATGGGGTGTGGAGGATGGTTTGCTTGAGCCGGCGAAAAGAACTTCTTTGAAGTCGACCCAATCCTTTTAACCTTCCATGCTACTGCGAGACATGATAGAGCTGGAAGTGTGAGAGTGCAATCAATGGGCGTGGAAACTGACAGTTTTATATCGGATGACACAACAAGACGACTGGAGCAATGGAAGTCAACTTATAATCTTTTTTCCTCGAGGATTCATATTCAGTGTATGCGAATGCCACTGTTTTCTAGTTCCGCCATCACTTTGTTGCATTGAATTGACACAGCGAAGATCGAACAACAATGTGATAAATATTTTCTCTGCGGCCGAGTATCATTAATGGTGACCCTGTCAACGTGAATTGCAAAAAGTATCGTTTGCTACCATCTTTTCAATCAATGTTTCATGACCATTGTTTCGAATCTCGACTTTGCATGTGAAGCATTTATGTACCCGTCGGTTTATTGAAAGATAAACTTCTACATTTCATAGAGGTTGTGGTGTACTTAGCCTCCTAATCATCGGTGATCGTCACCTTTATTATCCAGGGGGAAATGATGAATATTAGAATAAAGTACGACTGATGTGGGTATACGTTTGGCGTATTTTTTTCAGTGCCACCAGCTAGGTCAGCCAGGTGATTGCGTATTTATTTCACAAGACAGCGCCTGTCTGTGGATGTTGGAGTTTTGACGGGAGGGAAAATAAAATAAAAATAAAATGATAATGCTTCATATTTATGTTCTGCATTAGCTGAGGGTGCTGCTCTTTACTTGTTTTTAATAAAAGTGATTTTTCTTGCTCTAAAATATTATGGCCCATATGGTGGTAAATTAATTTGGCTTACAGGTTATTGATATTTTGTGTAGGGAACTGAAGTATTTTTTTATTCTATTTCAATTTCGGAGGACATTAAAATTGTCATTACCGTATGGAATTGGCCATCAGTTTATTTAGTGGAAGAAAACGCTCCTACTTATCATGTATATAAGGGTAAACTAGGCAAATTATTCTCCGCGTTTAATTACTATGACCCTTGAAAGTACGATAGATGGGTCGATATACTCTTTGGTCAACTTTTTCATACTTCATATCTCTCTGATTTTCAGGGCCGCGAGCCAAGTCGGCTATGTGTTTGCCAGTCATTTCACAAGATTCTGCCTGTCTGGGAATATTGGAGTTGTACCGTGAGGAAAGTGATGAATCTTTCACTGTGGTGAGTCACGTATTCGCCTGCATGCATGCTGCTGAATCACTTAGCTACCTTTATATTCGTATCCCATGTAAATTGCGAAAATATTGGTGCCACCTGAGTCATTGAATATGCGTTGAGGCTTAATGATATCCGTTCATGGAAACATATGCTCACCAATCACGCTAACATACTCGCCTTTAGTTTGCTAAAGAGTATTATGCGGTATAATATTTTGCAGTTGACGAATTTCACCTTTAACACTCCATTATGGATCTTCAGATACATATGTCAGTGAAATTCGACATATTCAATGAATTTTAATGCTCTCAATACATCATTCAAGTTGACAAAAAATGGTGCCATGACTACTGTTATTTAATAGCGATATTTAATACATGCCTGCGTTGGATGTCAATAAAACTGAAAATTGTAGCTATTAAATGATTTTTTTCTTGTGTGTTGTGCAATCGACGTCGTGTACCAAGGATATGAATGTTATATAATTATTTGCTGCTCATCAAGCATGGAAATGGTAATGAAAGAGAGGACTCACTGAAGTAGCATCTCGTGACGTTGAATTGGAAGCCGATGAGGTTATCGTACTTCTTAGAATGACGTATCATGCACCTATGATATTTATACATTGCCGTAAATCGCGGAAATGTGAAAATTTTATTTTCAAACGTCAGATGCGTAAATATGAAATCTAGTATTTTTGAGAAGCTAGAAAGTTGGGATAAGAAATTACAAAATACCTAAAAAAATGCTGTTAAGCGTTAAATATGCGTTATGCACTGCGTTTTCAATTGCATATCATGTTGCCAAAATGCGAAAAATGACGGAAAGTAGTGAGTAGTTAGATGTCTACCTTGAAAACAGAAAATTGTCAAGTTATCATTACCTCCGTAATTTATTGTTGCGTCATACTTTAAAATCAGTTTTTATGTCTGTAAAATATTTAATTTGTCTAAAGTAGCAAATTTATGACCGTTGCGTTATTTATCAATGCTTTGTAGCCGCAAACATCCCGCCAGTCTTTTCTCGGCGCCGCGTGCTATCACGTTACATGAAAACCGCGTGCTCCCTAATATCTTATAAATATTACACAATGTTAATAAATTTAACTGAATTCAGTTCATATCCACAGTAATTCTATCATCCCATATTTCATATTTTGTTACGGCAGCCCATCAGTATTTCAGCAGAAAATTGCTTTACTCTTTATAAGTATAGATTTCGATTTTTCGATTAATTTGGGTAAAAATCGAATTGTTTGATGATCTATTTTAAAAGCAAAAATCGAAATTATATTATTCGAAAATATATTCTGGATAAATTTACAATCCCTTCTCCGGGATATGTTCATACTGCCCGATAAACTATAAAATGTAATCACTATAACGCTTTAGGCGACGAAGTGGCAAGAGAGTGGGAATATATTTATTACATATAATATAATGATATTTTATTTCGAAAATACTTCGTAGACATACTGCTATAAACTAACCATCGGACGTTGCCATACAATTTCAATACGAGGCCCGAGGAAAAAGTTACTGACCTCCTTTGAGCCAATGTAAATCGCCAAACTTTTCGTCTCCGTCCATTTTATCATTAACTAGGTGCCTCACTTTCCACGTTCCGTCACGTCTTCACTCTCATCACTGAACACTTACATCATTCCATTTGATCATCTGGATGATTATCATTCTCATTATTGGACAGTTATCACTTAACAATTATAGAGTTAATTTTTAGCGAGCTTAAGCATAAAACGTGAAGTTCATGAATGGAAAGGAATTTATTTAATTAGTCGTGAAGGAAATGAAGCTTACCAGTGCAAAAAATCGTATTTAATTCAAGACATATCCTTCTGAGCTCTCACCTCCCCCTTTACGGTCATTTGCCCTGGCAATGAAATATTTATCGCTCACTTCTTAGTGAAATAGTTTATGGGTCAGTGAGCCAGTCGTTTGAGTTCCTGTGTTGACGGGTTCAAGTCTGTTGCCTCGCAACCAATGACGTTCACGGCGAAGCCTTCTCCTTATATGGCTGCAACTCCAAGAGATGATTGCGCTGCCATTGATCGCACACATCTCATTTAGAATGCATTCCACTCTCGCTCCACGGCATCGAGATTAGACGGGTGTTAAGTGGGAAGCGTTTGAACTTCCCGTCGTGTCGAGAATTAAAAGTTTGATTGAGGTTAATGGTGGAAAACGATACGAGATAGACGAGGATCTTGTGGAGGCGAATTAAATGTTCTCCGAATCTGCGATGAGGCTGGATAAAGATGGCTTTGATCGTAAATGTCATTTTTTTCTTTCGTGAAAATCGGAGCCATTTTTGTGACCTCATCAATTAGCAGTGGTAATTACTCACTTACTAGTTAAAGCCTGATTTATTGAAGCGACGCTTCTTTAAACTGATACGCAATAATCTGAGATGTTGTTCTCTTCTCCTGATGGGTAGGGAAATGGATAGAATTACTATAAAAAGTAAGGGAATAAGGGGTTTATTGAAAATCAGTATAAAATTATTAAAAATATTTTTATCATACATCTGTAGCGCCAATTTACAATGATGCAGTAGTGCAAGTAAACGAGAAATGGGAGCAAAGTAATATAAAAATCAAAAACTATGAGGCCAATATGGATAAAGGGAAATAATCAGTTTGCTGAGAGATAGGATGTAATTTGACATCTTGGATATAGGTAACATTTTTACATGATAAATAAAATAGATCCAGTAAATTTGCATGCAGAAACTGGATTTTACAAAGCTTCAATGATTAGGTAGAAAAACAAAATACTAAAACCGATGGATACCCTAGTTAAAAATGCCAATTTATCGATGTTTACAGTGATATATTGGGAAGTAGATGCATTTGTTTTCCTCTCCATTGCCAACGACTTTGTTAAATAGATCCACGCTTCCTTGGAAAAAGCAGTGTTTGTAGTTTTGCCAAGCTTGAATGATAGCTCGTGGGTAATTGTGACATTTTGCAGAGTTGCTCTCTACGCGCGTGCATCATATGTATTGAAACTCACCTCGCTTCTCTCAATGAATCGAGTGGTTAAAGCTGAGGCGAATTATGGTCGCGGTTCATGGGCGTAACCAGCGATAGGCAGGAGGGAGACCCCCCTAGAAGCAAAAATCGCAAATGTCTTTAAGGAAAATATTATTTTTTAAAGAAAATAATTTTAAAAACTAATAAAGAGCTGTTAAAGTTTCCTTAAAATGTTGGTTTCATTCACCTTTCCCATGCTTAAATCTTACCTATAACTTGAACAACCACGGCTTCCCCCCCCCCCCCCTAGTTTTGATCCTGAGTACGCCCTTGTCGCTGTTGTTCATTACTTGCCTCGGCCCCTCTCAGCGATAATGTGTCAGAGCCGTTAGAGGTCTGATAGACTTATACAAGTGGCTTTTAGATATTAACGGTTTATTTTTAAAGCCTTTTTGATAAGGCAGTGAAATAATATCTTTCGTTGGAGAGCCACCTTAAAGATTACCATCTTTTCAATTTTCTAGAAATTATAGAGGGATTGAGCCTTCTTAATCTGCCACTGAATTGAAGCTGAGTGCTCTAAATTTTTATTTTCCATCAATTTATGTTAATTATTTCATCTCTTTGTAAAATTGACCATGCGGAGAACAGTTTCAGGAATTGGTCTTCTATGATCTTAAATTATACAGATGTGATTAACGTAAAGCTGAATAAGTTATTTTCTCTCAATTTTTTTTCTCTTTTAACTCACAATTAAATGTGACCCTTGAAAGTAATGTTATAATAATACACGAAGGACATTGATAAAAATAATAAGTATATTATCAATCCATACAACAAATGGGTCTGTACATTCATTAAAAACTAGATTAATCATACCCAGATGGGTCTGTGCATTATTCGGCATCGGACTCATGCTTCAGATCTCTGATATATTCAGGGTCGCGAGCCAAGTCAGCCATGTGTTCGTCAGTCATTTCGCAAAATAAACGATTGATGGGTTCACCGAGTTTAATTTAGCGTCCGTTAAGCCGAAGCGAAAGCTGGAGAGGTAGATAGATATTCGATCCGATGGTGAATCACCCAGCGTGGTCCACTCTCCCACGGTAGCCTTAATATGGCTGTTTCCTTCGCGTTTACTCCAAGCACGCTCCTTCACCTCGCCTCCCAATGCCAGAGCACGTCAACCCGTCCTCCGCAGTCTGGCCGCACTTTCCCTCGCCCCACGTGGGCGGGGGTGGGATGAAGCCGTCTTAGCGCCCGCTACGACGATCGACGATGTCTGTGTCGCCATGGAGAGTCAGTGAGCCGACAGATGTGCCCAAAGGGAGTGGGGAAGGCAGGTAGCCAGAAATTTTCTAATGCTCTTGCGGGTAGACGGAACAACCTTATAGGCCTTGTTTTGAGACATGATGGCATGATGAAGACAATTGTCGAGGCAGGGCCGGATCAAAGGGGGCCCCCAATGGGCCCAGGCCCTGGGTCACCCACCAAGCACGAGCCATTCGCCAATATAGAGGTTAATCTCGCAAAGTCGGAAAAACAGAAAAAAAATCATCATGTATTCGAAGTGAAGCTGGGTTGATTTTCGGTCAATATTTAGTTGTCAAAATTGGCGTTAATAAATGGAAAATGGCGCTATTTGCATTTCCTGTTAATACGTTACAAATTGCTACACCTTGAAACAGTGGGCCTTCCCTGGCCTCCCACCAAATTGGGCCCCGGGCCACCCACATCATAAATCCGGCCCTGCGTCGAGGGAGTAAATGTCAAGACAAGTGAATGGCGAGAACGGAAAAGGAAAACCTCGAATAAAATATATGGACCAAGTAAATAAGGATGTGAAAGAGAAGAATACGAAGGTGTGAAAAGATTAGTTGTAAGGAGAATTGAGTGGAGAGCTGCGTCAAACCCACGGTCTTAGAATATGAGAAGGTCTGGACACTCTCCGTTCAGGCATGGTCATTTAATGAAGCCGTTTCCCGTTGAGGCCGGTAGGGGCGCCACCTATCCTGAAGGGCAAATTTCCTACGTATCTGTATACGATATTTCAGTAATTATGAACTAATTTATGGAAAAAATGAATATAAACACATCGACAGTGGTTACTAGTTAACAAGTTCATATGCACTTAACATCTTATAACGAAAAATACCTAGAAATCGTTCTCATACGTGAGTATTAATCAAATGGAAGGCGTTGGATTTCAGCTTCGTCTGCTTCCATACCTTTGTAAAATCAGTTACAGCCATAACGAAAGATTGTCAGCAGTTAAAACCTTATGTAGTGAGGAAAGGTATTTTTAAGGAAATAATTATTTATAGCTATCTTGTGGTAAACGTTAATATAAGTTGTCATAGAAGCTACGTACGCACCATTGCCTCTGAGCCCATCGGCATATGTTTCCACGGCCTTATAAGAATATAGATCTTATTCCTTGCTTTCAAACACTATTAACAAATATAATATCAGAAACTCAAACGGCTTCTTACCAAGGCCGAAGTGAAATACGTCTTATGAAGTGACGTATGTTAATGTTTTTAATCTCCTGAGTCTCGATCAAGTGATAATAATAATGGCAGGGCACAGCAAACCTAAAAAAATGATTCTATCCTACGGACGTTTTGCGGGTATAGAATAGGCATATTTAATCGTTGAACAGGGTGAATAATTTCCGGAAGTACCATTATTACCGTTAAAGGCTATTTTATAACGATGCTTGCCTGCTCACCAAAGGAATAATTTGAGATTTAAGGAAGTAAAATACCATATGAAAGATAAAAACGAAAGAGATTTTGCAAATAATTTCCGAATAAACTTCCACGAAAACAGTGCAATGGATATAATCCGAGGGATTTGCGGATGTCTGATCACTTTCAGGTGCTGGTAAATCTGAAATATTATCGCTCGCCCAAAAATAAGATGAGTAGTACGACAGAAACCACAGGCTAATACTGCTAATACGCGGTAAATGTACTTTTCATGAGAGTTGCACGCACCATCGATAACAGCTGCATTAAAAGAAATCATCGAAAGAGGTATTAAGAATGAAAACGATTCACATTTTTCCAACTTATATACACACACATCAAATCTACATTTCCAGAATGATTACACAATGCTATTGAAACTGAGATTATTTATATACAATCAATGCAAGGTAATGTCATGAAAAATAAATTTTAAGTACTCACAATTTAACATTTCTATTAATTCTTTCGATTACTAATTTCTATTTCTAATTACTAATCATTCTAAGAGATTCAATTAAGTAGGAGAGAATGATGAATAGTTGATGAAAGCCGTCGCACATCTTGCATTGTCTCAGTGTTACTTCATTCCTCCACTGTGAATGACATTGACCACTGGAACAGCAGAACCTGTAATTTAAAATATGTATAAATTTTGGAGCTTTAGCACACCAAAAAAAGGAATCGTACAGCTATTTCATCGCTTCTCAGGGTCCTTGGGGACACTAAAAAGCGAAATCCCCGAAGTCTTGTGGCCATAACCAGTGGTGCAACGCGGTACCACACACGTCCACGGCATTTTCCTTTTTTCAGTAAATCCGCGAAATATATCCACGAAATATTAATGTAGAACAATAAGGAAATAATGCAGAAGACTAACATTCGAAAATAAATGAAAACTAAATCTTAATTAATTTCAAAAATGACTATTTCCACTCACCTGTAGTATGCGCTCAACAATACGGAAATTAACTTACCCGCTAATTCTTGCCCTCCAGAATACGTGGCGCCGCCCCGGCAAACGTGCGGCAGGTTGAGGAAACGACTTCAATAAAAGACCATGGGTTCCCAATGGAGTGGGATAGGAAGTGTCATGGGGCTGGTCAAACCAATCTTAGGATTGTTGACCATCGCTACGCATGTAAAAGTCTAAGTCGCTACAAATGTAAGAACTTCGGTGGGTCTGAATCCCCAAAACCTCCTGGCTACGTGGTTGACGTGGGGTTTCACACTGTAATTTTGGTGGGGGCCTCTTGAAAATCTATTTTAGGCAGTTTATTTTCTCAAAAATAAGGTTTGATTAATAATCCTACGACCCAGGGAGATTGAAACTTGTACCGATTTACTAATATTTTAATGAATTTATTTGTATTTTGACTTTGTTTCTATCCGCCTATAACATTTTCTTGGTTACCTACCAATAACAGCGGGTTTTCCCCTGCACGTACGCATGTACGGTTTCCCAGAGCTGACGGTTTAAGTCGAGATAATCTTGGCGCATTTCGTCAAGACAAGACTAATCTCGACGTCGCGACGGTTTCCTTTCCACTCTTCCGTCCCTGCCGTATGGTGTATATAACCATAGGTATCGGTTGCCTTCTCGGAATACAACATAATGGAATGATTAGTTAGACGCTTTCGTTGCATAGATATTTTTTGCACTAACAGTTTTAGGAGGGGTTGAATAATCAAGTGAGGGAGGTGGATTTCACCAGGGGCGGATTAAGGCCATTGTTTTGGGGGGTGGGGCAGTTCGTCGCTTTCCATAGCACCGTGGTGGTATGCAATACCTCTTCGCGCTAATACATTTGTGGTCTGATATGCGTTAACATGATGCTTGTAAATATACTTCAAATATTTCTAAAATTTTCTTGTACTTATGATGACGTAAAAGATTTCAATTGATATCCACCTTATTAGATTATCATGTTTGCAACTTTTCTAGAAATTAAGGGGGAGTTGAGGTCCGGTCGCGCCCTTCCCCCCATAGCTTCCCTTAATCTGTGTCTGGGTAGCACTTCTACGCGTGCGGAGTGGGCGCGAAGATTTCCCAGCTCCGTCAGTGAAAGCATCCGAAGTCCTTTCACTTTGAGTGTGTGCCATTTGGGACACACAGTGGCCTTTATTAAATTTCGCGTCGTCCTTTTTTACGTTTCCGGCAGGAGGTCCTACAACTTGTTAAAATTATCTAGATCAAATACTCAAGTGTCATTTCTCAGAATGTTATCTCACAAAATAATGTCGCAACTCTCCCACTGTGACAAATTCGTCGTAATCATAATACGTCCTCCACATAAAGCAAAGGCTCGTCATACTTTAAGTTAGAACTTTTTACAGGAATGATGACAGGAAATTTTCGTAGACCATTGCTCAAAACTGCCGTGATACGGGATTTCCTGCCACAGCTTTTTGTGCTGATTCGATGATTCCTCAGTTTTAGTAGTTTATCCATTGGGGTAAGAGACATTCCTCCACAAATCATGGAGAAAAAGGTTAATTTCTCGGAGAAATAATATTTTAATAATGCAATCACGTACTGTGAGAATCCACGCTCATATTGATTTCTTTTACGCTGCGCCCCAGCCAGACTAATTGGCGGAAAGTAAATATTTGATCCTAAGAAGCGCGTGATAAAGTTTGCAAATATTTTTCTCATTGATTTAAAGTTCGCTAATTTATTAAAATTAATTTTTTCCTAAATAATCAAAAGTGAGTCCTGTTTTTCAGTAAACATAATGAAAATACACTTTTGTATGTTCCACAAGAGTTTTTAATACCGACCCAGGTTTCGGCAGTACACACTGTCATTATCAAGGATATTACACCTTGATAATGACAGTGTGTACTGCCGAAACCTGGGTCGGAATAAAAAACTCTTGTGGAACATACAAAAGTGTATTTTCATTATGTTTCCTGTGAACAAGTTCCACCAAATATCGCCTTCCAACCTTAAGCTGTTTTTCAGTAATTCTTAATTACTCATAATAAGTCTGCTGTCAATGATCAGCATTAATCTCGGTTTAATTATCAAAATCGTATGAGATACGTTTTCAGGGATGCTGACATATTCTAGGATTTTTTCGAGCTATATTCTTTGACACTCGAGGTTGGTAATTTAATACAACGAGAGTTTCCATCGACTAGCGATGAATATTCTTTAAATACTGATTGAAGTAAAGGTTGCTTGATTGGTGTGAGAGGAAGTTGACAGATGTGGTTTGTAACTGAATCATCGGGAGTTGCCGGTGATAGGACAGGATTGATATTTCAAAGAAGAACAGCCCGAAAGAATTCCAGCATTGCGGTTATCTCGGTAGTGCGTCAATATTTCATGGAAAACATTTTCAAAACATAACCTTAAGGAGTCACGGCCTTCAGTAACTGGTGACATTTTGATTTGAGAATATTTGCAGATATATATTATGCAACCGATTGATAAAGTTTTGAATGGTTACTAAATTTTCTTAAAATTATTCAGAGATGTATTGTCCTCAATGGAAATCGCCATGAATATCGTAGACAAGTTGACGTATCCTTCTCATTTAGTGTGTACCTCCCCACAAATTGTCAGTGCGCGTTGCTAGGATTTGACATTATTTCTAAGAGGATGCACTGCTGGTATTTATCTCTCTATGTACTCACCTCAGTATCTCAATCCTTTCATTGACGTCTACTTTGGAAGAAAAGAGGAGGACTTAAAGAATTGAAACATACGAATTACGAAATCTGGTCGGCTGATAATCTTTTTAATAACTATATTCCACAGACCTGAATATTATCACAATTTCCTCGTCCATGTAATGAGTGCCCGTGATTTGAAAATAAACTACTTCCGATTGGCGTATGACTCAAAATCAATCGATTGCACATTCTAACGAGTTTGTGGCTATTTTTTCTTGGTCCAATTCAAGGGGTATGGAGTAACTTTGTTGGGGATAATTAAATATATTTTACATTTTATATGTCATTGAAACTTCCTTATCCTTTCATTACAGTGACGGTAAGAATTATGGGAGAAAAGAATATTATTGCCAAACAGAATATTCTCAAATGATGTTAATGATACCATTGTATTTGCGAATTATTTTAAATTATAATGAATAGACATGTGATGCAATGTAGAGAACCAGGTGGCTTGAAAATCAAGGTTTTATTCCTGCATGAAGTGATGATGATGACGCATTAAAAGAAGTAAGAATAAATGCTAATGTATATGAGAGAGAGGTGCTACTTCTCTCTCGTCAGGGTGCATCTCGAATTCGTGAAAAGAACGGAATCCGTGGTGAAATATTTTATCCATAAAATAAATAAAATACATTAGAAAGCTACCCAATTCGTCAAAAACGTCTAAGATCGAACATAGAGACTTACCCGAATTTGGCTGAGAGCCGCTAGAAACGCGGAATCTACGTGCTAAGCATAGATTACGCTAACATTGTATACCTAGGCTTAAGTATATTGACTACCTATCACTATCAGACTTGAAGACGATGACCGAGTCTTGTGCTGGCAGTAATCCAGCTTCTTATTCATTAGGCTTCACTAAAATGTTTAAGGAAGTTCAACAGATTGAGATGCTTTCTTGATGATCGAGGCCGTACCTTTCCAATTTCAATTTTAGAAAGTCTTTTGCATGCGACGGATGACGTTATCATAGGTCAGTAGTGATGTAGCTGAGATCAAACGAAATAGTCTCGATCGAAGTTGAAAAATCGATTTTTGTTCGATAATCGAAGATCATAAGTCGATCTTTGACAATTAATAACTCGATTACCGATTTTCAACGAAATTGATTTTTCCATCACTAGTGAGGAGCTGGAATACTGCCAACGTTTCGATGTTCCACAAGGTCATCGCCTTCAGGGCTGATTGAGGTAGGTAGATATCCTTATCAGCGCTGAAGACGATGGCCGAGTACCACGTTGGCAGCATTTCAGCTCCTGACCCGTTGGCAGTCCTGAGAGATTTTCACGCCGTCTATACACCAGGAAAATACCCAGTGCTTCTTAATTCAATATTTATCGATTTTATTTCTTCTCATTTATTTATTTCTATTAGAATCCCCGAAAACAGGCCTTAAAAACGGGGAAAATTAACAACAATGTAGGACAATCACAAAAACTCATAATCTGGATAGGGAAAAATTACCCTGGTGGGACTCGAACCCACGATCTTTGGTTTGCCAGGAGAGGACTTAACCCCGCCGTCACTGAGACCAGCAACTTAATCTAACCGAGAGTTACATCTCCGAGGAATCAAATTTCAAGTCTTCTAATTCTAAAATTGTGAACATTTTCTACTTAACAGTAATTATTGAGGCAGCTACATGTTTCACCATTAAACTATACAGTACAAAAGAACACTGGAATGAGAATAGAGCTGAGAATGAATACATTTTTGACGTTACTTGCGGCAACATTGTGTTATAATGGGTTAAAATTGCCTCGTTTAAGGTAGACGGGATATTTCCTCCAAGTACTTCAAAAGGTTCTCTGTACATTATTATAGCTGCACACACTCTTAAATAATCTCTTCAGTTAAATTCGAGCGAGCCAGCGTAACTCCTCGAGGTCAGAAGCGTTAGCCGCCATGCCCTGGGGTGTGAAATGCCAATCGCCGGCTGTGGAGGTCACAGAACGTCTCTCATCTCCAATCAAGGCAAGTTTCGATTCGCGAAACCTCTCGACTCCGTTACGTCCTTGTGGTGTTGCCTTCACCTCTCCGGTCAACACGACTAGTTCTCTTTTTTAGAATGAGTCACCACTCTTCTCAAGTTGGCCGAAAACCGTATACGTGCTTCTCCGTGTTCCAGTTATTCATCGATGAAAAATATGTATTTTACTGACAAACGGATACCAAAGCTATACTTATAAGGCCAATAGTTATTTTCGCATCCCAATAGGTATGCGATGCTACCTCTAAAAAAATCATCTTGTGGAGTAGAGGCAAGTAGCCCATACTTGCCAGATTTTATGGACAGATTGCGAGATTTTTATACAGGACAGATTTTATGTTCTAGCATAAATAAAAATACTGTGATAAATGACAACAATCTGTAAATTCTAACTAAAACTTTGAAGAGCCTTTGCACTTTGAAAGCAAGGAAATTTAAACCCACCAGTTTTTGTTTTTCTTGTACATAGCTAAGGGTGTAAAAAAAAGGACAATGATGAGGGCGGGGAAGTTAGAAAATAACAAAAGGGAAATGGATAAAAGGAGGATAGATATCTTAGGACTATGCGAAGTGAGGTGGAGGGATGGTGGGTACTATTTAAGTGATGGGTTTAGGGTTATATATAGTGGTGGAGAGGAAAGCCAGCGAGAGGCAGCTTTAGTATTAAACGGAAAGATGGGTAAGCGAGTGGTATGTATAGACCAGGTAAGCGATAGGATTCAAGTGGTAGAAATTGAGGCGCAACCGACCAACCTCGCGGTTGTTCAAATTTACATGTCCACTAGCAATCATAGGGAGGAAGAATTAGATGAGGTGTATGAACAGCTCGAGGAATTAATTAGAGAAGCCCCGGGTAAGAAAAATCTGGTAGTAATGTGGGACTGGAACGCCTCAGTCGGGGAGGGGAGGGATGGAAACGAAATAGGAGATTTTGGTCTAGGAATACGGAACGACAGGGGAGAGAAAGCAGCAGAGTTTTGTAGGAGAAACAAATTATTCATCACAAACATGTGGTTCAATCATCATAAAGGGCGAAGGTACACATGGAAATAGGATTACTTACAGTTTATGTTTTTTACTTTTCAGATTTTTCGTCTCAAACAGTTGTTTTTACATAGTTAATTAGTTTCAATATTGTGTGAGCGACAGAAAGTAAATCAAGCATAGTACTCATTGTCAGTCAGACCGTTATCCATTAACTTATTTATACCTTAAAATGTGCTGTACGATTATTATTTTTACCGTATTCCTCTGCTGTGCTAGATGCATTCAAGTCTCCCAGTAGCATCGTCATTATTGCACCACACACACGACGAGTATAATGGTTATGATCGTTATGATTATCCGTGTCGCCCTCGTAAGGATGAAGACACGACGTTAAATTTAAATCTACTGAGATCCGTTCTGTTTTTCGTTTTAGAAAATCATAATTATCGGGTAAAAATTTCTCGTCTTCACTTCGCACTGCATCTTTTTACGCGAACCGCATGTCTAACTACGCTGTGAAGGTAAATGGGTATTAAAATACCATCGCATCGGCATGGCGTTACTCCATGCAAACCGTTCCCAAGATTTTCAAGATATAGCTTAATTTCCTTCTCTTTATATAGGTGTGCATGAGACAAAGATAACGATATTTTATCCGGCATGATATCCATTAGTTAGCGATGTGGGAGTTTACTTTTCGGATTTGCTTACAGTTTCCCACTTAGAATGATTAATGTGTCTTGAAAATGATTTATTAGTTCACTTATCGGTGCCATTGATATCTTATAGTTTTGCGCTGTCGAAATCCTTGCCATTTCCTCATTACTGATATTGCAACTTATCTACTTCTTATCATTAGTCGGTGTCAGAATAAGGTGAGTCCTCTAACTCTGAGTATCGTATTAGCTGAGTTAATTTTTTTAAACTCGCATTCTTCCTCGAGCTCTCAGAGCAGAGAGTGTGAGGAATTTGTTTCCAGGCAATTGACAGTTTTAATTTTGGCCAGATACCGTTCAAAATAAATGACGCTCAGAAGTTGTCATTATCAATCCGATTTCACTACAAAGTGTTACCGTATCTCAAAAATTTCTTTCAGTATAAATTTTCGCGTCCACTGTCATTTTGAGACCCCTGTAATGTATACTATAGTAACCTCTACCCTCGAAGTGTTAGCAATGGGAAACTAATTCATCTAACAACCTTTGGGGGGACCACGCAAATTGTATAAGATGGTAACTTTCTTGTAAATTTAAATATTGTTAATGAAAGACTGTCATTTCCACTGATAAGAAATAGCGCATTTAGAATTTCAAGGATCTTTGAACATGGCTCGTCTACTTTACATTGAACTGAAAATCTGGAGTAATTATAATTCGCTATGACAAGATGGTGTATCGTGGAATAAAAGAGTCCAGTTGACTCATTGGTATTGAAATCATAAATATAATAATTATTATTATATCTCAATTGATCACAAGTGCCTCCAATTACGATCATAATAATGGAATATTGTTGACAAACCGAATACTCTGCTCTGATAGCAAAACCTGAGTAAGATTTTATGGGCATACCAAGGTCTTGTGATCATTATCTGTGCGTATATAATTGATTCAGGTGGTAAATCGCATCGTGGGGTGCAATCCAGGTGGTAAATTTTCATTATTACCCCTCAATAACGAATTTTAATTTAAAACAAAATTAATTACGTTAATTTTTGTCAAGCACTTGGATGACTAAATTGAACATGTTTTGGTGCTAATAATAGCCGCCACGACTGAATTACATCCAACACTATTTGTCCTATTAATTTTTCTATCAACCTCAAGTAATCCAAGGATAAATCTGACCATATATTTTGAATGTCTCTCGTTAGAATGGCTGTGTAGCGTATTGTTACGTGATTATTTTGGTCTCTCTCTTTCAGGGGTGCCGACTTACAAAAAATATTGGGGGGGCCCAAACCTTGGACCTTGCCCCGGTAAATTTTATAAGTAGTGAATTTTAGGTTTTTTAAGTATTTTAGAAGAGTCATATGATCAAAATTAGAACCCTGATCACTCGAATCTCGATATCTGGACACTCAGGGGAAAATAGACAAGCCTGACACATTTTTCCTCACATCTGTAACGAATTTTTGGGGGTGCTCGGGCCCCCTCAGGCCCCATGGAGTCGGCGCCACTGCTCTCTTTTGGAAGTTATATGTTGCTCAAAAATAACACAGGGGAACAATTTTTTTTACATTTTTTCTGTTGACTTCGATTTTCGAGCTGATTTAGCGTAAAATAAGCGTGCCGATTTAAAAACTGTAGCTAGTTTTCTTCTGCCACATCAGGTTTTATCTATCACCATGTGTGATTGAGACCACCAGTGGCATAGCCAGGAATTTTGTTCGGTGGGGGGTAGGGGGGGGGGGGTGCAAAACCAGGGGAAAATTAAAAAAAACAGGGTAGGTACCAAGTAGAGGGTTTTATATTAATTTTAACGCTTTTCATAATCGAAAAAGATTCATTTTTCAAAAATCTTTTGTAAATTCATGATTTTTCAATATTTGTTTTTGTTTTGTGATGCAAATTTAGTGTGCTTTTATATTTCGAGGGGACGGGGGGAGGGTCCGGACCCCCCCCTCCCCCGTCGCTACGCCACTGGAGACCACTGCTAGATTGATTGCGGATCACAGGAGGCATCATTGATATTCTCCAATTGGCTGGAATAAAACTTCTTCGACTGACGCCATAGGAGACCAGATACGTGTGCATAGTGGTATTGTCTTCTCGGGAAACCAGCCGGGTCAGCATGGACATTGCTGCAAGGCGAAAATCGCCCTGACGACGATGACAGAGAAGGCCGTCGAAACGTTGGCAGCAATGTCCATCCTGACCCGGCTGATTACCCGAGAAGACTTCATCAGCAAGATTCGCCGGGAAAGCACCAAATCCTTCATCGTAGTGGTATAGTTACGCTGGAAACACTATAGTGAGAGCTCAGGTGATGTGTGGGTTGTATATATGTACCATATTTTTTTGTCAATTTTCACGCACTGACAGACCTTACCTTTTATTTAAGCAGCTATATATACACCATTGTATAGATTAAAACAATATGTATTGATGATATAAAAGGTAAAGTTTCCTCTTAAATCTCTTTGCATGCAAATTTCGTATCACACCAATAGACAAAAATAGGGTATCCTGTACTTAAAAAAGTCGACGTGATATCAATGAAATCCGTGGCATCTTTAATTTTTCCGCCGAAAATAACAAAGTTAGAGTTTTTAAATATCAAAATTATTTTTTTCATTTGTTTTATTTAGATTTCCACTGGTTATAACTCAATAGGGTGGTTTCCTTCATCAAAGAAAACGAAAGGCATTGATTGCGATTCGTTACCCACCATTAGTGTATTCAAAATATACAAATTATTTTGTTTTAGAAATACCGGGTTAGACGAACGGCAATGGTCCATTTTTATCCTCATTTGAAAAGGGCCAGATTGGCGCCCATGCGATGCCACTCCACGTGACGTCACAGGGACCTAGTTTCTATACGAGAAGATAGGAGTTATACGTCGTCTGAGGTTACCATTGCATGCATGAGGCGCAGAGCTCAGGGAAACGTGTCTTAACAATCACTTATTAAAACTGGCTAAGGTCGGAAAGTTTTCCTCGTTTGATAAGTTATTAATAATCCTTATTTAAGCCAAGCGCTACCAGCCAGCAGGGTACTAGGCTAGCCGCTAGCAGCCTGCGTCGTATCAGAGCTAAGCCTCGCCTCAAGGTCACCTCGCAGGGCGGGAGGGGGAACCAGAAATACGTCACGCGGAGAGACTTCCCGACATTCATACTTAAGCGTCGTGCTTTCGCGCGCTTGAAAATTTTCACTTTTCATTTAATCGCGAAAAATAGATATCGTCATTTAAAAATCTAAAAGCGTGAAATACGTACTCCAGGAGTAATAATCTTTCGATTTAGGCAATAAAAAAATAATAGGAAACCACCCTATTGGTAAAGTAGCCTATGGATGTTTCTCTTCAATAGGAAAATCAACCAAAATCGTTGGCAAATTAATGGCTGATGCCAGGTTTCGCTACTTAGTGGGCCCTTTCCGCTTCTATAGCGGTGAGGTGTTTACCCCGTCCCACCCTTCTAACCCTATCCCTATCCCAGAGGCGTCGTCGGGCTCCTATCGCGGCGGCGTCTATTTCCTTGTTCCTTCCCATCGAAACCCCTATCCGGAGCGCGGGCGTATAAGTCTCGGGCTTGTTTCCTGGCCGCAGTGTGTTGTAAATTGTAACCCTCAGAAGACCCACCTTTGTGTCGTGATCTCTGTTGAAGTTGCCCCAGTTCCAGGGAATCTTTGCCAACTATGTTTTTAATTTTTTTTAACGTATGAACTTTTACTTAAGTCATCATTTTTTCACACATTTTAAAAGTAGAGACCAAGAAAAGGTTTATAAAGGGTTATCATACCTTAGCTTACAAGAAAGCAGTTAAAAAAGAAAAAAGTGGCAAAATTGTACCGGTTTGCGGTAGGTGAAAAAAATGCTGTAATCCACCGACAATTGGTCAATGACTCGTATCCATTCTGCATATATGCTCCCAACCGAAATTGCTACCCACAAATGCGGGTGGATGGACATCAATTTTGATACAAATTGTCCACTAAAGCAAAGTTAGGCAAATGAGTTTTGAATACTCAACATTATCTTGCGTAAACAGTTTCCCAATATCTCTCTTAATTATTACGAGAGGTCCCAAAAACTCTCGAGCTTATCCGTTTTGCTTTGTGTGAATCTTATTTTGGTTGCTTAGATTTTTGTCTTTAGCACAGTTTTGAAATAAAACGATATCAGCACGCAAATGATAAAGGATAAGGAGATACATTGATATGCTAAGCGTTGTTGTCTCATTGTGATTGGCATCTGGTTCCTCAAGCTCCTCAGACGTCATTTTCCATCGAGAATCACGAGGAGTTTTTCTTTCAACCGTTGGAATGCATGCGAAAGAGTTAAAAAAGTATACCAATTTCACGAGTAATGAAACATTTACTACTCTCGGAAAGAGAGCTATGATATACACACCACACCTCATTCAGGATGTACTACATAGTTCAGGGACCAACAAGAAAATGAAGAGAAAATTAAGTATAGTAGTTTGAATTCTAGTCCTATTAACGAGTTAGATCATCAGGGCCAATGGAAAGAGCTAGCTCATGAACTCCTTCGGTTGAGGTGTAATGGGATGGGTACCTCCGAAGAGATTTTCGTTATTAAGATAATCTATTGCTTTTCAGAGTTTTTATGAAAACTTGTGCTCTAATGGAACAATTACACCTTTCAATGGTTTCATTTAAGCAGTGTATAGAAAAATAAATTTGGTTCTCAATCGCATTGTGCACGATTTTGGGCAAAGTTCATCGGAATGTTTATTTTCAATCACAAATGAATAATTCGGAGAACCTAGCGAAGTTCAAACTTTTCTGAATTCTGCGGTAAAATGTTTAAGTATTGTGAAACAGTGCACACCCGAGAAGTGTTTCTCAACTTCATGTACCACCCAATTTTATCATTCTTTACTGTCATCGTTGAGCGGAATGGAAAGCTAAAATTGTACTTTGACATCTTTTTGCAGAATTTGCGTATAATTGTCACAACAGTAATCACTTTGGGCTTTTTGAATATTGAAAAAAAACATTTAAAGCATGGCATTGATTGATGTCGCCAACAAAAGCTCAACTTCTATGATATACGGTCCCGATCATCCGGCCTTAATGCTGTTGAGGGACAAAATATCACTGCTAACTGAATTACAACGAATACAATGAATTATAGGCATTGCAGCATAGTCAACGCAGTAAAATGCATGTTCAGACGGGAAGTACGCTGTTATCATCTTCAAATATTGGCTATAATTCGAGGCTTACGCTGCTATCGTCACCTCTGACGAGTGGCTATATCCCGTAGAAGGTTATTCATCCTTTATAAAATAAAATTTACTAAGAATAACATATTATCTGAAATTTTCTGGAAGATGATTAATCCACTAGTTACGTATCGCACCTTCATATCAACGTAAATCACCTCTACGAAGCGCCACTTCCGTTTCCTCAATTACATTTCCTGTGTTTTCTGGTACTGATTGCACAACAACGCATGAACAGCATAAGTTTTATACATTCCAATTTGTACGATGCCGGATAAAACTATTGAAGATGTATTTTAAATATGTGAGAGTTCTTATGACGGTATCAAATTCATCAGAAGTGAGTGCTTTAATACTTATGATAATGTAAAGAAGAAAATCCGTGTGCAAGGATTATGCTCGCTAAACCTATGAATATGAATTTTAATAAAACAGCAATCACTGTAGATAAAAAAATTTGTGTCATATATTCGTAAAAGCTAATAGAAACCGCATTCCAAAGTCTGGTGTCTGCAGTACCTACATGTCTATCGGAATGTAAAATGAGTCACGTGAAGGGAGGATAAGTATTCAAAGACGATTTCCTCTTCAATTTAATGAATGTATCAACAGAATATTGACCGCATCTTCTCCTATTCACAATAACTCAATGATAACTTATCGATATTGACCCAATCGCCTTCTGTAAACAAAAGCCGCCACGTACGTTTCCTAGGAGGTCCCTGCGGTACCTTATCCAACTTTTTCCAAACGGCTAAGGTCTTTACCGATTGGCTGACTTTTTGACGGCAAAATAATCTAATTTCTTGTTTCAACTATAGTTTTATGAATCTTTTCCCCCAAGTGTATTTATTTCGTATATATTTAACCATAAAATATCATAGCATGTCCTCATGTAAAATAAGGTAGCCTAACCTTTCAATGATTTTGTTCCCTCGTTATATTATCGATCCATCACCTTGAGTTATTATTGAGGACAATTAGTGCGCGTGAGAGGTAGAGGCAAAACCGGAGGGCTGAAATCGTCCAACTGAATTTGATGAATATTTCTGATGTGTCCTATCGGTCGCGATAGCTTCTGGTTACTAAGGTTACCTACGCCCATTGAAGCCAAACCAATATCAGTTCTAATCGGCAGTCCCCATCGGGTACGAATACGAGATTGGAGAGCGAGAGCCCATCCCAAAATGAGGATGTCTTAGTTGAAACAGCATATAAAACTATATACACCGATGGCATAGTTGAAAAATCAGTTTAACATGAGCACATCCCGTCAGCGCCCAAAGTTTTTTTTAAAAATTCACATATATTTCACTTTTAAAAATATTATAAATATGAGCTCAATACAATGAACACAATTCAAACTGAGTGAATAATAGAGGAAACCTTCTACTAAGTATGTGCACCGAAATGTACGCTAAAATTTACATATTAAATGCATTGCAGGGGTATTGACTCAGCATTGCACTAGGTGCTATACGGCACCCGTGGGCGTTGACGGGTGTGGCCGCAGGTTGTTTTCCTTGTCCTTATCACAATGGAACTGAACTTATCTTTAAGAGGAAAGTTTTCTTTTCACATGTAGGTATTAGAGATGCAACAGGCTGGGTCAGAACTAGGAGTTTTGTCAGGGGGGACAAATATCAGTTTGCCGCTCCCCTCTCTTGATCCCACCTTCGCACTCTCACTCCCCCACCTCTGAATTGTAATAAATCTGTAAGCCATTTCTTAGATGCGGTGGTAGAAATTACGCACCTTAAGTTTCATATTAAGAATTTTTGTTAGTATTATTATTTAAAAATGTATGAATTAATAATTGAAGACCTTAGAAGCCAAGAGTGATAAGTGCATTTTTTTTATTTTTGAAGATAAGTATACAGATAATGGTCAGTGGGCTACACGATACTGTTGTGGCAAAAGAATACAAGTGAATCACTGATATGCATATTCACACATAGGCGGATTTAGGGGAGGGGCACGCCCCCCACCCAGCCCCCTCAGACGCTTAAGCAATATACAAGATTTTTAATGCTGTTATCATTATGCTTGCTTTGTTTTGTGTATTACGGAGCCTCAATTGTTTAATTACATATTAATAACTTTCATGTTGAAATAAAGAGAATATTTCGTATAGTAATTGCTGTATGTTGTTTTTAATCTCAAATACGAAAAGACTGTCAGGCTCTTGTGCCCCCCCTCCTGGAAAACAATCCTAGATCCGCCCTGTGATACCGTGATTCCCCTAGATTCAGTGATTTACAGGTATGTCTTTCTTACAACAATATAGTGTACCTCACCAACCATTATTTGCAATTATCTTCATGAAAATAATTGCGGTTATCCCCCTTGGCTTCTATGGTCCTAGATTAACGTTAAACAATTTAATTAAAAAAATTAAATAACTTTTTAAAATAAAATTTTCACATTTTGTCACCCCCTAGAATCAGCCACATGGGGCACTTGTCCCGCCCTAGTTCCGAGCGTAGCTATATGAATGCTTTTGAAAATTGGTTCACATAGATATGGTTGAGTAATCTGGTCTTTGATACTGCAGGACGATTTATCAATCGCCAATGTCGTACTTGGATGGATGTGTGCACACCTGACGAAATCTTCCCTCAACGAAGAAACCCTTCAGAGCAAAAATGAGTTGCTTCGCATTCACAATGAAGCATTTCACGAGATAATGGCTTCCTTGGCTGGAGAAATTGCAGGAGATGATCTGATTTGTCGGGTTTTGGTAATTATACTGTTAGCTCTAAGTATAAACCTTCGACGAGGGATTTATTATTCCGATAGTGAAGTCAGACCTATGTATGAACTGCCAAATTATTTCTTCAATCATACAGGCCGTTTTACACGGGGCACGTAATTGCAGAATATGACATGTGTGCGAAGGCGAAGTTAAAAGTGCGAAGGCGAAGTTAAAAGTGCGTCGTGTAAAGCGGTGAATTGCTAGAACGCATGCGAGAATGCATGGATGTATGATGGCAAAATAGCGCTTTCTAATTTCGTTCGTGCATCCGTGGAACTTCACCCCATTGAGAAATTATTGCGGAACTAACTTTGCAATCACGTGCCCCATGTAAAACAGAAGGTCTCAAGTTTTACCCCGTGGAGATCGTTAGAAAAGAATAATATGTGATGGCGGCAGATAATTCTCTAGACATCAATAACGTAAAGCGTGTTGTTGGCTTAGTGGATAAGTGTAAGAGAACGGAGCTTGCCAGATGTCACCTCCAGAAAACCCTCCCATCCTCGCACATAATGTTGTTGAGTCTTGAAGTCATTTCATGCACAATTTACGAGGATTTAGTACATATTATACTTAGACAAGTTTGAGATATCGTAAATTAGAGTTAAAAAAGTGTCCTTTTAAACATAAAAAATGGTTATGCTCTGCATCCGCGATTATTCATCCTGTAAGTAAGGGAAAGCCTGCACTATAACGTGATGGGGAATGGTAGCTGCGTTAAAAGTTGTCACAGTCGCAGGATCTCTTATGGAAGCTTCGTACGTCAAACATTAAAAAATGAATCACTGAGTCTGTTCACCTCTTTATCCATTCAAAACTTTTTAATGATGAATCATAAAGGTAATTTTGCCCTCGTGTGGTCTCGAACATTGTTTCTGTTTGAATTAATTTAAAACAACGGCATTATCAGGCTAGTAGTGTGTAAATATTTTTAAATTTGTCTCATTTCCAAAATATTTCTTAAAAACAATTACTTTTGGGAATAAATTCTTCTTCAAAAAGCAATGAATGTGCAACATAAATTTAAAAATACTGGTTTAGAGACTTTTTTTCAGGCTTAATCTCGTGAAATTCTAACACATTGGCAAATTAACTATGTTACTGTTAACAAATAAAAAAATAGCTCGGCTCGTCTCACATGGAGGGATTGAAACAATGTTTTGTATTAATTTTCCAATATATTGCAAGTTGCTGAATTCCTGTGAGAGGCTACTAACTATAAACTTGCTAGATTTTTTAAAATGGATGGATGAAATTCTCGTTCCTAGTTTAGTAAAAATTCTGTGGAAGCTATCGCTCGAATGATCTGCAGTAATGATTATTTTCCGAAAGACGGAAATCTAAATTAGCATTAGTCATATAGGGTTATCTGGTTCCCGAGATTAATTTGATGACTTGATCAATTTTAGATTTTTAAATCTTTAAGTTCATCGTGCTTGGTTAAATTTATACTAATTAACTAATTAACACTATACTTATCAGAATTAAACATTTAACAGGGAAAAATCAAACGCAGAATGCATGCCGACTATATCCGTTTCTGTGAACTTGAACCTGATCACGAAGCAGATGCGCCGATTATGTGCAGTTTTTACGATGACGGAGTTAATATTTTTGGAGAACGATTGATAGCAAAGAAGACCGCCAAATATCGGTAAGTGTTTTGTCCACAATGACGTGATCGTCAGTGATGGAGCCAGGTAAGCTGGCTCGGGAAGGGGTACCCCCGCTTCAATATGGGGGTTTTCTCCCCCAGGAAAATTTTTTAATTTTGCCTCCTTAGAACTTTTATGAAGTCCAATCTCTGATTAAGATTTTATATTATGCAGAAAGCGTTTGCCAGGGCAGTGTGAATCATGGCTCCCACAATTTCGATTTGCCATATTTTTCTGGGTAAGGGAGGTATGATAATTTTTTTACAGTTGTCATTGACTTTGGCTTCTACTTATGTCATTGGCTTCTACTTTTCTCCTTTCGTTCTCCTCCCTCTTGAAAGTATATGGTATTTCAAGGGTCTATAAGGTGTGGTATAATACATGAATTTCAGTTAATGTCTCGGTATGGTACAGTATATTTCCTGATGAAATGGCGTGAGGATAGATTTTGAGTTAAAATTGTTCTTTTCAACCCTACCAAGGCCTGGTCAGGAAGTCCTGTGTTTTTATTGCATTATTGAATTATTTAATAACATTGTAATTTTCATCGGTAGCGATATGTACGGTAACATTTATAAGCTTTGTGTAGTTAAGCCCTTACGTGAATTTAAAATATTTTATATTTGTACGGTGTAAGGTATTTAACTGAAATTATATCAGAAGAAACATATGCAATTTTCCACAGTAAATATCGTGTAAAATTGCATGTGTTTATTTCAATATGGAAACACTCAACTCCATTAGGATCAGTTCATCTGGAGTTATTAATTGAAATTTGCAAAACAAAATATTGCCGTAACTCTTGTGAAAGAATTCATTAGATGATTACATTTTGAGTCTTTGAAAAGCACTCTTTGATACTCAAGAGATACGTAACTATCATCGTATCAAGTTTATTTCCGGTACTTAAATGACACAGTACCATGATGCAGAAATGTTTTAATGAAATATGCAGTATTTTGCAAGAAATTAATGCTGCAATTGAAATATTCCTCCAAATAGCCAGAATACAATACAAAAATCTAAAGTGTGGAGGCAATCGATAGCATAAAGAATAAGATTACATCATCGACAAGTTGATCCCCAACCTGTCCACGTCAAGGTATTATCTATCAATTCTCTGCGTCCTCTAACCAAGGAATTGCCTTGCGTTGTCATGCGAAACCGTACACAATCATCGCTCTCAATAGCTTTTAATCCCACGTGTGCCGACGTAATCGCACTTATGTAGGTTTATTGTGATAATAGTATATATGTATAAGGCTTAAGGTGCCACTTCACGCACGGTTTGAACGAAGCATTTTCTCTCCATTGGGCGTGAGTGGGGCTGGGCAGTATTTCAAAAACAAGTATTTTAAAATACGTATTTGAAATACATTTGTAATTTATATTTGTCATTTCAAATACAAGACCTGAATGTATCCTGTATTTTGTATCTCAATTAAAGATTGTTGGTATTTTCCCATTTCTAAAATAAAAAAATACATTTGTAAAATACTTATGGAGTAGCTCTGATAATCCTTCTGTGAAACTATGCTTCAGAGCTTAATTTATTTTGTTTGAATCGTTTTCTTCATGTTTGCAACATTCATAACGTGCCAAGGCAGGTTATATTTTTTAAAGACATTTTAGTTTCCATACAAATGTATTTTGTATTTCAAATGGTATTTAAAATACTATTTTGTAGTTTGTTTTTCAAATGAGCAAGTCAAAGGCATTTTGTATTTTGCATTTTAAATACATTTTGAGAGGTATTTTGTATTTAAAATACTCCTCGGCCAGTATTTTGCCCAGCCCTGGGCGTGAGGTAGTATTTTCCTTTCAACCCTGAAACATAAATTTTATGCATGATGGCCAGGGATATTTAGCATGTTGTTGTAAAACTACCAATAAAATGAAGGATATGTCATCTGCGTCCAGAGCGTGCTGTTTTTTTTAAGGGAAATTAACGAAGAACTGTGCGGAAGTGGATTGTTTTTATGTTCATGGTCCTCATTGGTATACTTCCAGTAACTCACATGTAAGAGGCATGGTGGTAGACTGTACCTGTTTTAGAGAAAGCAAATTTTAGTATACATCTACCAAAAATAAGAATCCTTTGCTGGCGAGGGGCTACTGAACAATTTTTCCCGTTTATTTTTATTTTTTGTGACGTATGCTACTAGTAATGATTCTCGGTAAAAAAAAAAAAATGTTTCACTCACACATATTTGCTGAAGTCTTCCAGAATTTTCCTAAAAAAGACTACCACTTTTCCCCATATAAATTTTCCTGGCTGGAATTAATGAATTTCTAGTGTTTCTCTCTTGCAGATCTTATCTCTTATCTTTCCTTGCAGGTCCTAAGTCAGATATATTTCTGAATCTAATCTAATCTGAAATTATTAGGGAAGATACCGAGTCTTATTGGCAGTTTTAATGGGTTGATTATGGCGCTTATTATGTGAAGAGGAAATAAGAAATGTTGATGTCTCAAATTACTCCGTGTAAATTAGCTCCAGTCTCTTATATCACCACTGAGATAGGTTTTTTATATATTCATGGTCATGGCAGAAAATCGTATAGCTAATTAAATAGTTCATCATTTTATTTTACTGCTGATGGCTTGAAATCGCAGTCAATATTTATGGTGCTGAGACTATTATTTCTCATTTTTCCCTACACTTAAATTTTAAAATCTCTATGGTACGTGTTTTTAAAGAGCTTTATGAATCTACTGGTATGTACGTTACATAGAGCTGAATTTATAAAATGCAATTATCATTTTTCACCAGTTTTAAAATAACAATTTCACCTTTTCTCAGAGCAAAAGGAAATACCATTTTTTGATCGGATAAATAATTATGTACCCTCTTTGCGAATCGCGTCAGATTTACCTTTATTCGAGGGCTATTTTTGTTTTTGCATAGCTACATCTTGTTTCTTTCTTCATTCCACTTTCAGAAAATTATATTGATTGTATTCTCAATTTGAAAGGAAACCTTATTTATTTCTGAAATAGTCGTAAATAGATTTGTCGGTACTACCACTAGCTTGGAAGGACCCATGGATGAAAGAGCGTCTGCGTGGAATCATAACCATTTTATCTCATATTCTTAGTAAATTAGATGTTCTTCTCACATCATTGGGTCCGCCTTTTCTACTGATATATATCGTATCTTTATAATTATCACTTACCGTATTGATCTTAGTACGACAGATCTGTACCCCAGTGCTGGTAATTTTAAATACTTTTGTGCTACTTCTTACTAACCAACCTTTGATCCGAGATACAGGTGTTTAATATAATTTTAAAGAACGAATTTTGCTTTTTTTCATTTACTTATTTGTAGGTTTGCACAAATTTAACAACTTTGTTTAAAAAAATGGCAAACTACGTTTTTTCAAAAGATGCATGACGTAATATTACGCCCGTAGCAAAAATCGAAGGATTTCACGTAACGTAATATAACGCCCATGGCACGCAAGGTGTTACAAGTGGTACTTTACGAAAGCCTTATCTCCGGCATTACTTGACGTAAGCGAGGAACGAGAGCTCAGGATTCGAGGCATCGACAAGAGGCGGAGGGGGAAAAAACGTTCGACATACCCGTGAGAGGAAGGCTTGCATTTGGGTTAAGGGCAGTGCTGGAATCTCAGAGCCAACATATACAAGAGCGCTCAAGGTGGCTGCACAGTTACCAAATACTGAGGCCAACATTAAAACCGCAACTTCATTGTTAAGATGGAAAAGGATAAGAGTTAGCAAATGAAACTATGAATTGATTTTACTATTATTAGGTATGATTCTAATACTTCTCCTTCTTTGCGAATATTTAATATACTTTTAATATTCTTCTCAACCACTTTGTAGAGTTTGGGTCCAGTAAAAAGGCTAAATTGGTAATCGATGCCAACGTGTCGGCAAATTTCTTTGCCATCCTAAAGGATAACTGCATAAAACCATGTAATACCCAAGTATTATTACTAAAGTATTATACCGATTAAGGGATTTTCTCAGTGACTCGACAGCTATGGGGACTAAAGTGCGTAAAGGGACCTAGAAAGTGTCCCCATAATATTATTTTGTGGCATGTAAATAATGTAAAATCCTCAAAAAGTCAACATTTGTTTGGAAATATCATAAATGGATTGGAACCCTTTATTGCAGTAAATTGATACATACAAGAAATTTTACGCAGATTCGTGTTAAGATTGTTTTTAAACGGTAACTAGAGATACAGACATGGACAAAAAATACTTAATTTTATATATTCATGTGTGCTGGTGGTAATGGTGAAGATGAAATAGTTCGACACTGCTTCAGATTAGGTTTAACTGATTGAGTGACATTTTTAACCCCTGAATACATCAGCGATTGAAGGAGAGGCTTTGGCTCCTAAAAATAATAATAATAAAATTCGCCGAGCCTTTCTGAAAACATCAGTTAAGTCATTACTACCCTGAAGCTGAAATTTAATGTAAACTGAAAGTGAAAGAGTAACAACTACTACGCATTTGATAAGATGACGTGCATTCAATAATATTCACGTGCTTCTTTTTCCGTTCATGTATTAAGTGAAACTACTGAAATAAACCTTACTATCCGATTTTTTTCTGCTAAATACTTATGAGTGTTGGACGCTTCAATTACTTTTATTATTTCCTTCATCCACCAATGAGTGAATTCATTATTCTGCCATTTTTAATAGAATTTTACAAAAGGGAAATCGGTACTTTCATGAAACAAACGTTTTGTCCAGAGCATACGGCTAAAGAACGCAATAAAGAGAAACGGTTTTCTTCCCGACGACTCAGTTCTACAAAATAATTATGAGCACGGGTGCTGATAGACAACCCAAACAGGTTAATATACGGCGGAGACGAAAAAGGAAAGAGTTATGTAGGGCTCTATCGAGAATGACAAATGGGAATCTGAGGAGAAAGTGGATTCGTCGGCCGAAGGGCGAGAAAGAAACTGGGGTCACTCGCTTTTTATGAACCTGTTGTTATTGCGCTCTCTTCAATGGCATTCCCGCGCCACTAAGGGAGCTCACCATCTCGGAGTAAAGTGTGGAGCTGGAAAACAATTGGTTGATTGGTCTTTTATCTTCGAATGAAGGAATTATGCTATGATAAATTTTTATAAATAAACAGCACTATGCTAGGCACCGAAAATTTTTCAGCGGAAACTTTTGGGATAAATCTCGAAAACTATGCTCGTTTAGTTATATTAAAACGGCAACTAGAGGGTAAGACATGGGAAAAATACTTAATTTTACAATTTCATTGCATTCGGAATTCAGCTGAAAATAACCATTAAGCAGACAAAGGTTGTCTTATCATTATTTATGTCTTTTATTATTATTTTCTTATTATTATTATAATGTTACTGTTATTTCATTAGTAAGCAGCAGAAGAGATGGAGTCAGGACCAACATTTTAATTTAATGTAATAGGGAAACAAAAACTGGTAGATTATTCTTATATAGTAGGTATTTCTGTTATTTGGCCGTCAGGATAATTAGCGATGTGAGAAGCATAAACAAATCATATATTACTTCTATCGTTCGTACCTTTAGTTCGTGCCTTCATATTCACAAATCCAATAATATATACTTTAGTCATGGAAAGCATAAGACCCCGTATTTACTGTTACTACTCGATTCATTTCTTTTTGGTGTAATATCAGCTAAGTCATTGTGCTCGTCCCCAATTTCTTCTTTCAGTTACCGGTGGTTGAAGTTCAATCTTGTTTAACTCCCGCCTTAAGAGGACGCAAATTGTCCGAGAGAGGAGCGTAGGTTGTAGATAGGGCATTGGATGACTTGAGTACCTTGATCAGGTTGGTGGAATAAGTTATTACTTCAGGAGACTAATGCAGCTAAAGAGCTCTTACAATTTTGGAAGTTGTTGGCATCTGGTTATGGAAACTAGGATAGAAACTGAACTCAATTTGGGCATGCTACTGGTTAAAAAATGAATATCAAATGGCGCAATTTTCAGCTAACCGGCTTGAACGCCATATGTCATAAAAATAGTGCAAATCATGCGTAAATATTGCCGCCTATCTTGATGGTGCTTTTACATAGTAAATTAAAAGTAATCTATTTATAATTTCTCAGCCATTTTCTTCTCTTCCGTTTTAAACCTTGTTTTTTTACGAGTCGTGCGGCACTGAGTATATTTTGTCAAATATTGAAAAAATCGGCAATCTCATGACCAATCGTTTATTTTTCTGATTGGCTTTGCTGCCTTATTTTAAGTTACTGACGGGTAGCCGTTGAGGACTCATGTAAGTTCAGTCGGTGTTTTGATGTGGATTTTTTTCCTTTGCAGCATCGGAAATACACATCCTGCAGAATGCATTCTATGAGTAATCCGTACTTTTTCATTTACTCAATAAAATGCTCTCAGTAATAATGTAATAGTGGCTTATTTTAAATCATGAAAAAAAACATCGAGAGTAATCGAGCCTTAATCTAACACTCAGGATACTTTTTTTTACTTTATCGCCGTTCTCTTCTCGTCAAGGTTTAAGATAAATGTCAAAGCATGCTTGTTTTCACATTGGGATCTCTATTTATAAAATATCTCCAAGTTCATACAAATTTACCGAATCCAATCATGAATTCTCGTTTGTCATAAATCAATAAGATTCTCGTTGCATTGCGGTTCATGAGGGAGAATATCAAAGCAAAATAGGGCAAGAATTTTTTTTGGCAGTAAGGCAATCTTCAGTAAGTCGATGCGTGAAGGACAAATGCCGTCCACAAATCAAGGAAAGAATGATAGTCTCATATTGATCTTATAATTTTATACAGCTATCTAAACATAAGCCTCTGATAATAAAATTAATGAAACTTAAAGTTTCAATTTCATCATTAGATTTCGTGCATTGAGTGGATTTCCATTTTCATTCAAATCCCAGTAGTAGAGAATTTCCCTAAAGTTGGTAAATCCCACGCATTGTCCTTGCCCTGAGGTATCTTATTCTCTTCTCTCTGTTCTGTATGCGATTATAAATAGCTTCTGCACTCTAAATTCTCTACCATTGTTTGTATGTAGCACACGCCTAGCCTTACTAGCTACTGTAACATAAATATACGGGGTGAATTTAATTTATTAAATTTTTCATCGACGCTTCCTGCGTGCATCTGAACGAAGTGAGTTTTAATGATTAAAGTAATGGGACTTTAGATAAAAGCTGCAGCCTGAATCACACGATCATTTTTTTCGTCGCGAAAATGATCACTATCGCGATCACTAGAGTGATCATTCGCAAAATGATCGTCGCCGGCAATTGTTTTTCGCGATCGCGATGAGGATTCCCATCGCTATTTTTCATCACTCTTCCGGTCGCTTTTTCCGTCGCTAAAGCCGTCCCTAAAACCCCATATCAGCCAATCGGAACGCATGCCTAAATGGAGTGATTGCAGCGCAACGTTTGACAATAGTGGGAATGACTAATATGAACAAACACGCTATATATATCTTTGTTATGCGGGTCCTATGACAACGAGCTGTGATATCGGAAGTGATGCGAAAAGCGACGGCGGTAGTGACCGTGTGATTCAGAAAAATGATCACCAGAGCGATCGCTTTTCGCGACGGGAAAAGTGATCGCGATAGTGATCACTTTCGCGACGAAAAAATAATGATTTGGCTTAAGTCATTAGCGGCATTGAGGTTCGTGTGTCTCACCAAAAATATAGCTCGTGTTATTGCCGAATTTTGAAAGCAGCTTTTTGTGCTGACATTTACCACAACGTGCGTATCTCCTTCTGCGTAATTATTTTCATAATTTAATTTGTAATTTAATTTATTTTCATAATTTTATGTCGCGTTAATTTTGCTTGACTGGTGTCATCTATTGCGGATTTCTATGACAACACAAACCTCAGATTGAAAATGTCGTTCTTCTCCTTTGGATATGCCCATGGTGAAGACTCTTTCAAGGCATAATTTTTAGACAGAATTTCCCACAGTTTAGATTTGAGAAGGCTTCGATGGAAATTCAATGTGGCACCGATTTGAAATTCGTTGTGTACTTTAGTTATGTTTTTTATGCAATTGATACCTGATATTCTTCTTATATTTCTGAGGTATAAACTGGTATACCTGTTTATACCTCAGAGTAAGGATGGGGGAGAGTGCGCTTTGGCTACTGCGCATGTAGTCAAGATCCCGCATATACAGCATATACATCCCACACTTCCCACAATTCTTCCCACAAGGGATTCCCGCACTACTTCCCACGATCACGTGGTAACCATGTTGACTACAAGAATCTGCTACTGCGCAGCCTGAAAGCGCCCTCTACCCCAATCCTTACTCTGAGGTTTATACCCCAGAGCTTTTTGAGCTTTATTGTTGTACTTGTCAAACGGCCAACACGGTTCAGTGTGAATTTGGTCATTCAGACAGTAACACGCCTTGAGAATATCGTTTCCCGAAACGTTGGCCAATATGACTGAATTAACCTGGTGTAGAACTCGAGAATAATTCCTGAATATCATTCACCAGGAAAAATTAAAATTATTTATTATGATACACATTGCTGGAATATTTTATGAAAACTCGTCTACAAGATTGTGACATAATTTTCCAATACTTATGAATTGTGGCTCCAACTATCGTCACAAGTCTTCAGAAAGACCGAAGATTTTTCAAATATTTTTTTTCGCATATGAATGTGAATGCGCTTTGTGGGTGCTCGACTTTTTAAATTTATCTTGGGAGGACTATTATGTGTTCAAATTTTTATTCATTCACTCTTACAATAACCTAAATTGCATTATATAAAGGGTGTTTTAGGAGGAATCTGGAGGTTGCAGGGGTGATAATTTTAATAACTTTTTTATCCATAAAGATGGGGTCGCAACTCCAAAACTTTGAGCTTAATAAAATGAGAGCTTTGAGCGAGTATCAACAATACGATTGTGCAATGTAATCCATTTTGAGATTAATTGTTGCAGACAATTATAACCGCACGTTTTTTTCCAAATTTAATTATTTTATTTCCTAAATAATCAGAAAATTAGGGACCCCGCGCACTGGAAACTTTAGCAAACCAATTAAATAGTTGCATTGTGAAAGTTTCCAGTGCGCCGAGGCCCTTCAATAAAATGTCTCAAAAGCTGGATACCAAAGAAGAACAGTTTTCAGGTAACCCAAGGAGCATTTAAAAAATGTTTCCCATGCCATAGCTCACTCAGTAACTAAGCAGCTGCGACCCCAGGTTTATGGGCAAATAATCTTAAAATTGCCTTCCCCACCACATCCTGAAGTATTTCAGATTTTTCCTGAAACATAGAAAATAATCTCCTTCACTTTTACCCTTATTATCACGTTTAATTCTGACCAACAGGTTTACAGAAGAGTTTGGTCCGCTCTGGAAAGCCGTCGAAGAAGTAAAATCTATCAATTTAACATTTCCCTGCTCGGATCCTGTCTTTCCGAAAATAGGAAACTTTTACAAAGGAAATGGAACAAAATCTTTGCTTGCATACCCTCTACCACCTGAGGGATCTATTAGAGGTAATGATTTTCTGTTGAGGAAACGAAGTTTTTGAATCCTTAAGTTATGCAATTTCAGTATCAAATGAATGATACACGAGTTCACTTCGTGGAATGGTGACATGATGGATTCAAAACTAAACTTTGTTATAATCCATATAGTATTTATTTAAAACTACCGCTTTCCACCTTTTCAGGTCATAATCAAGAGTTAACCGAACTAACTTTCACTTCAGCGCCCATTGACCTCTGTTGTTATAAACGTTTCCCCATAAATACTTTATTTGGCATGGGCTGTAATGCTTACGAGGCAATGGGCCAATCGCTGACGTGTATCAAGTTTATAATAATCTTAGAATATGGGAAATATCCCCGTGAATCTTCTATATAATTTAAACTGTATAGATACCTTTTTCTCAACTTATACGCAACCAAACTCTACAAATGAAGTACCAAAATGCACAGAATTTATCAGAGAACATGCAACGGCATATCTTACTTCCTTAATATTTCTATTGTTTCCTAAAATTGGTTTTTAAATAATTTAAAAAAAACAAAAAAAAACAAAAAAAACTGTAAATATTCCTGACGTTAACGGCGCACTAACTGATACATTTGTTCATTTGCAAAAATATCTCGCATTCTTTAAATAACTTTTATCAAAATGCGGCTGATTCCACATTCAAGTCTCCTGTTGATACGTAAGTATGAGTCATCATGTGCGTTTAACAGAGGATAGTGTAATTACTTACAATGGTGTGTTTAAAGAGGTCCTCTAACCTCAATTTGTACATAAACATTCCAATTAAATTTGTACATAAGGCCCTGCCTTTTTTTCTACATTTTAAAATTATAAACGCGCCTATCCCTCTGTGGACCTATATTGAAAAGAGCGGGGGAAGCCCGCTGGGAGCGGGCGCAGCACGCTCGTAACTACTAATAAAGTGAAAATTCAAATGGGGATTTTTCTCTCTCCATCATCTGAAATTATGATAAATCTGATTTTTGTACATCTGACCTTCATCATTGAGTAATCATTTGCGAGGTTTTCAAATATAATAATGAATGCATAATTTTTTGTCAATTTATTATTTTTGGAATATATAATATAGTAGGGATTAGTCTGAGAATGGTTAAGGCTATGACCGCGTGCTCAAGCTAAGGTGACTTGGGAGGGATCGTAGTGGGGCTCTTGTTTGAAAATGCAAATTAAATGGCTATTCGATCACACTCTTGGCTCATTCTGTTTACTTAGAGGCTTCCCATGACTTATTGGAGTTAATCATTTCAAAAAAATTTCTTAGCCACTTTTCTTGCTTCTAGTATAGCTTCTAGTGTTATTTCTAAAACCTACTTTTATTAGAAATGAAATGGCGATGAAAAAGACTGGAATAGTAATTCAACCAATCTTTTACGAAACCTCAGTTAAAAGGAGGAATAGAACATAGATGAATAATTTATATCATGAATAACTTTTAATAAATAGTTTTTACTGTAGGTGCATTAGCTGTGGTGAACAAGGTGAATGGTCCTAGATTTACTCTAAATGATGAGATTATTTGCGAAATTGGGATGAAATACCTTGGATTGCTGTGCCATTTTATCTCAAAGAAATCAAGTGTTGAAAAATTGGCGAGTATTCGATCAGTTTTACCTTAAGTTGATAGTGTATATATTTGCAGTAAATATAAATGACAGTCTCACACCCTCTCAGTAAATTTGTCACGCATGGTTGTTTCACAGGCCCACAAAAGGAAACTGATGGAAAAACTTCTCCAGTCAAAATTTAAGCCAAGTGAAAGTGAAATGGAATATTTTATAAATTCTTATAAAACGCTAAGAATGCCAATGGACTTCCTTAGGTAATGTTATTGAAATTTGATTTATTTTTCTTAATTTGCGTGAAATATAAATTTAACGTTATTATTCATCGACGTGATAGTGTGTTGTAATGAGTTGACATGCTAGATTTGTTAATTAGATACTGGATGGCTGATGTTTCTAAATTGTGATATGTACACGTTAATGTTATGGCGTCGAAATGAGGTATGATTTATGAAACAATACTTAATTAGCGGAAAAATCGATACTTGTGTCACGTAACTGAAATCAGCTTACCACACGGCCTTTAATTTAATCACGTGAGCACATTATCCCTTGTCAATTGCCACAATTTATGAGAGCAGTACCAAATGCTTACTTCAAAGGTAAAATGGTTTTTCACAGCTCATTGCAATACTATCTTCGTCATCATATTGGTTAACAATCCTGATACGTATTGATAAGTCGCATTCCTGTACTCGATTCGTCATATTTAAGCTATTTTAAATTTTACACCCTTGGTAGCTTATCCTTTATAACTAATCCGAGGTCTTTCTTTGCTGTTCTTTCCGTCCATCTATCCTTCCTTGACTGTTGTATTCAGACCATAATGTCTCAAGATGTGGCTGATTACGTTGCTTCGTCCAACCATCAGAGTTTCAGAAGATTTCTCTTTTCTCCCACTCTTCCAAGGATGTTGCCTCGTTCACTCTGTCGGATACACATAATACATTTGTTATTTATTCATTCATTCCCAGTATCGACAACGTTCGTATGAGAATCATAGTCAGCCATCTTATTCAAGAAACCCGTTCATAGGCGGATTTAGGGGAGGGGGCATGAGGGTAAGTGCCCCCCCGGACCCTTAAAAAATATGCAATATTTTTAATACATACATACATTATCATTGCATTCGTTTTGTATTACGAGGTATCCTTGTGCCCCCCCCCACCCCCAGAACAAAATCCTGGATACGGTCTTGCTTTTGCCTCCCCCCCCCCCCCCAGAAAGAAATCCTGGATCCGCCCCTGAACCCGTTGATGAAACTCTATCTGTCCTGAATAATCTCAAAATGGGAGACATGGCGCAATCGTATTGTTGATACTCGTTCAAAGCTCTCGTTTAATTAAGATCAAAGATTCATTGTTTCAAACAATTATAGTAGCACATTTTCGTCCAATCTTAATTACTTAATGCCCTTAAAAATCAAAAGTATAAGTAAAATGTCGAACAGCATGAAAACTCAAGAAAAACAGTTTTCATGGTAACTGCAAAGTGAATACAAAAGCAATGTTTAAGGTTGCTACAGCTCAGTAATTAAGGAATTACGGCCCAATGACTATGGACAAAAAAATGCTTAATCCAACCACCTTCTGAAGTATTTTAGATTCCTGCTGCAACACTCTGTATACGCTACGCAGAAATGCATTTAAAACTTGGACGAATCTATTATTCGGAGTATATCCGAATCTATTATCTCACTGGAGAAGTTTCGGTATGTGGAGAGGAGGAGTACTGATCGATATCTCACAGTGGATGTTACGATATGATATGTAAAATATCATAATTGAGGCAATAAATGTATATATGGCTTCCGATAGAATCGCTATAGTCACTTTTGTTTTCATAATGTGGTTACAATACACCACAAGCAAATTCTTAAGATTTTGACGTTATCGTGTTGAAACGCATAATATTCAGGATTTTTTCATTTCCTAGGGATGGTAATGCATCACAATATGTTACGATTATTACTGTCCAGATGTAACCAGACGTCAAGTTCCCATGGGTTATGTGTTGCATAGAGGCGCTTCTTAGATATTAATTTCGCCAGAAGAAACCACCTCTTCTGACGTAATCGGGAAGCATACTTAATTGGATAAGATGACCTTTCCATTTTGTATGGAACTCCAATTGAAATTTGAAAAATACAAATTGTGTAACCATTACCAGAGGCATTTACGTTACCGGCGGCATAGGATGAGGCATGTTGAGAGGTGGATCAGACACGCAGCCACGGGGGTGGGCTTTGGGAGCTTTACCCCTCCCTCTATTTTTTTCCCTTTTGGCGACTACCCGCGATACAACTGCGAAGGTGAGCAATTGCCCACAGGAACTCCATACCTCCTCGAACCCACTATTTTTCGATATATTTACATTTCATGATGTCTACCAATAGAAACGATAGATTTAATTTTCATCACTATGCAAACGAACTATTAAGCTGATTGAATGATGGCAGTGAAGATTTCTCGGGTCTCACACAGAGTGAGTGCTTTGCATTCATCGACACACGTCAACACAAGCCGACTTGCGTCGCGATTTTCGTGTTCCATTCTATGTGAGTCGCCGACTGTTGTGACACAAGTCAACAAACGATAACGCGCAGGAATTGGAGAGTTATAAACAGTTACCTCTAACAGGTAACTCGTGAGTCGCATGAATGGAAAGCGCCCAGTAAGGTACTCCATACCTCCTTCCGGCGTTTCGATGTGCCACTCGCCCATCATCCACAGGGACTCGGGAATTCAATGATTTTTAATTCCGACGATTCCCAAATTCCTGAGGACGATGGAAGAGTTGCACATCGAAAAGTCGGAAGGAGGTATGGAGGACCTTCCGTGGTGTGAGACCCAAGAAATCTTCACTGCCATTGTTCGCCGAGGAAAAACAGATATCACGTGGCTAAATGATATTTAAGGTTTTCCGACGCGTGTCAATCGATGACAAAATATCCCCGCATACCACCCAAGCACCCCACTGAAACATATTTCTGGCTCCGAGCCTCTGAGGGACACGTTTAACGATGTTTGTGCCCCTAAGGGGCGGGTTTAGGATGAGTGTGGCCCGGGGCCGATTTTGTTGGGAGATGTTGCAATTTGTAACGTAATGACAGAAAATGCAAGTACGTAAGACAATTTTTAAGCAAGTTTATAAACAATATACCAAACTGAGCTCTTCGTCTTCCTAAATACAAAAAGAGCTGCGCGCGCAACTCGTGTTTGTGACGACACCGCTTGGCGTGCCACTGGTTTCGTTCAGAACCTCATTAACAACGCCAACGGATAAAGTGTTTTTATCAGCAGCGTTAAACATTTATTGACGTCAATGCTTGATGACAACACGTTAACCAAATACAACCCATCTTCACTTCGAATCCCTATATCGATGGCTAAGTTCTAACAACACGTATCTCAAAATTTGGCTAGTCTGAGTTGACACTGCTAAAACTGTTAATAAACAATAACATTCAAGTAAAAAAACAACTCTCTGTTTGCAAATGAATGCTTCTTTTTCATTTTTATGTATTGTTGGTTTTTAATTTCAATTAAAATTGTATACAATAAAAAAAATAAATCGTTTTTTTTTTTTGCTCTCCTGAAAAGTTGCTATTTTTGAGATACGTGTTGTTGGAACTTAGCCACATGGATATACTTGATGTTTTTTTTCTGTTTTTCCGATTTTATGAGATTTACCTCTATATTGGCGGAAGGCTCATGCTTGGTGGGTGACCCTGAGTTAGCGGATGGCCAAGGGTCCGGGCCCTTATTCCTCCCCTTGATCCGGCCCTGGTACCCATACTGAAAAATTGACGATAAAATTCGCCTCTGCCTATCCTTAACGTCTTAAATCTTTACAGCTACAAATGGTGTCCTTTTGAAGACGAAGAGAACATGGTCGAGCTGTGTGTGCACATGATGAAGGACATGCTCGAGCCGCAGTTGGCCACCAATGATCCACTTCTCTTCGAGCTCACGTGCATTGTGCGCAACACCTATCGCGATCTGCCGTACCACAACTTCGAGCATGCTGTGGGGGTCATGCACTGCGCCTACATCATCCTGAAGAGGAATCGTGGCTTGTTCGACCAAATAGAGGTTAGCCAGCTATCTGTGGCGTTCTCCACGGTCGCCATCTGATCACTCTAAAGGTACATACAAGGGCGGGATGAAATGGGGCAATTGAGAATGGAATACGTGCGCCAATACTTCAAGTATAATTCTGGGCGTCATTCTTGTGCGGGGAAAGGATTACCGAGTGGAAAAGATTATCGACCTCTCCTTTTCTTGGAATGAAGTGTTTGCAACATTTTGTCACGTGCACAAGGAAACCCCGTAATACAAAACGAACGCAATGATAACGGGACCGTATAAAAAATCTTGAACATTTTTTAAAGGTCTGCGGGGAGCACGGGGGCACGTGCCCCCCCTTCTAGATCCGCCTATGAATACGGACCCCAATGTCCACTGTTGGACATCGTTGCTAATTTGTTTGACGGGCCTTTTGGATATTTGACAGATATCCATACAACGCTAATTGGATTAACATGGATATTGCACTGGTTCAAATGTTAATACCAACAATGATGTCTGGATGTTGTTGGGGCATCGATTGCTGCTTGGGTGGTTTCTCTTTAATTTAAGTTTTCCCATTAATAATGTGTATTAGTGGCAACAGTTAGTCAGAATTCACATGTTTTTCTCTTCCTTTCATCCAAAGGTCACTTCTATCATGATTTCGGCGCTTTGTCACGACGTAGATCACCCTGGTCTTACGAACTCCTTTCTGGTCACCATTAACCATCCTCTCGCCAAACTCTATGAAAAATCTCCTCTCGAGCATCACCACTACTACTTGTGCTATTATTTACTTAAGGTAAGCATTTTTAAACCATATTTACTTTATTTCACTTGATCATTTAATTTATATTTGTAACAAAAATAGACATCAATGGCTGATCTCTATCAAGATTGATGGTTAACCTATTCCACAAAATCTCAGTTATTCTTTTCTGGGTGTAACTCTTGATAATCAAGTCTCTTGTTGGCTTCCCACCTGGCGGGCTCGGGTTCTAATCCCGGCGGTGGCAGAGAATTATTAGAGACTGCCCGATCCCTGCTTGAATGTTGTGTGGAGGACATTTCAAGAGCAACACTGCGTCCGTCAGATGGGACGTTAAGCCGTGATTCCCTTGACGCCTTTCGTTAAGAGCAGACTAATTCCGACGCCGGGTTTCCGACCCTTCGTTTCTTACCCTTCCTTCATGTCTCAAATGACCTCAGCTATCGGTCGCCTCCTCCAAATACCACAACCTTAACCACGACAGGAGCATTTGCTGAAGTTTCGCAGTAAATTGAGTTCTGTTTTTTTATATTCGAGAATTCTTGTCATTTTTTTCCCTGAACGTTCCGGACGGATGACGAAGATTCTCGTCATTAAGGCGCGTCAACCTAAACAATTTTAAAGCATACAATACGTATTCGTTAGTACGTTTTCAGTTGTTGTTCGTTATTCATAATGAATGGGGAACATGCACAATTTTTTATAACCAGATGAATCGGAAGACCACTATCTAAAATGGATGTGGTAAAAATTTCACAGGTGGCCTGCGGTTTTTTACTGAGATATCACTCTTTAAAAATAATTCTTTCTCGGCAGCCTGAAAACACTGCGTCATGGGGCAATGGACGCGTGACGTCACAGAACGATATTGCTAGAGACTATTGTTTATGTTTTGACAAGAAAGTAAGTGGATGCTAATGATGGAACGGCATTTAGAGTAAATTATTGCTTTGGTTTCTTAATTAGTGATTTTCACTAACCTTAATTGATTATTTCATTCAAGCATAACAAGCATAATGGATGTAAACGAGAAAAAAGAGAGAAAGGTTTACAAATCTTTTGTCGTGCCCTGTTGCTCAAATACCTAAAATTCCTCGCCGAATGAGGTTTTCATTTATGTCCCGAAAGATTCGAAGAAGAGATTAAAATGGTTGAGAGCCTGCAGAAGAGATGTAAATTCTATATCGAAACTATCAACAGTTGTGACGATCATTTCAGCGTACGTGCCAGTAAGGTTGCAAATCTTATTTATGTGAGTTAAAAAAGATTGAATTGAGCCAAAGGATGTTATTGCCACGTAATATAAATTGAAAAGTTACAAACAATCACATTAAAGGAAAAACTTAATTATGAACGGAAAAAGTGTCATTATATTTCAAGAAAAGTATTATTATAAGATTTTTCTACCGTGTTGATGGATACTTTCGCGGGGTGGTGCAGCATGCGCAGCAAGGTTTTCGGGTTGACCTTGCTGCGCATTTTTCTACCGGTTTAAGTACGTGTGCATGGAGCTTTGATACTTGCATTTTTCAAGTCATATATATAGATGATTGAGCACAGGTTCCAGTGGTAATGAAGCTGACAAACTATGTGAACTTGAAGCTGAGTCAGAGGATGACCGGGAGAGTAGTTCAGGTATTTCCTCTCAAGTGTCATCAAGTGTTGGGGTTCAAGTACGCACTAAATTCAGGAGTAAACAAACGCAAATAAAGACGTGTTTCTGATAGGGCGACATCACAAAAAAAATAAAATCTGTAAATACCCAGACATCCCCCATTCAAAGTTCGAAGAGAAGGAAAGTCAGTAAAACTTTTGAGGAGTCGAGCTCCGAGGAGGATATGAGTGAAGAAGATGAGTACAGTTTTTCTGATAATTCATCTAATGACTCAGAAGCTGAATTTATTAATGAAAATGACTCAGTTGAAAGAAAGCAATAAGCAATTGCAGGAATAAATTCAATTAATAGAAACCATAAGCTGTAAATGGGTGTACCTGAAAACTGTAGCTTCATTCTGGGCACTCTTCAGAGAAACACAAATTTACATACGTCCATGATCATGCTAACTCTAAAAAAGATTAGACTTAATGAATGCTTTACTATTCTCTCTGATGAGTTTAGCATATCATTTGGCACAGCTAGTAGGGTGTTCCATGATGCTGTTCCAAAAATATCCCAATGTATGAAACAGCTCATTATATGGCCAGCCAAGAAAAAGATATTAGAGTCACTGCCCATACCATTTCGATCAAGGTATAGCCATGTACAATCAATTATTGATTGCTTAGAAGTAGAGATAGAAAAACCATCGGACCCTGTAAAACAAGCTCTAATATGGTCGGAATACAAGTCTGCAAATACTCTGAAGTAATTGGTGTCTAGCACACCTGATGGATTAATAAATTACATATCTAAGGGCTTTGGAGGTCAGATATCTTATTCACTGCTTGTAGAACAATGTGATTACTTTAAATACTTGCCTTCTCATTGTGCTGTGATGGCTGTTCGGGGTTTCAAACACATTGATAGCTTTCTTGGTACAAAAGGCTGCACATTAATTCCACCCCCCGGTGTTAAGTCTGAAGTTAAGAGCACCAAAAAGGAAGTAATGGAGACGAAAATATTGCCAGCTTGAGGATTCATGTTGAGCGTGTTATCAGACGCATTAGGGAATTTAAAATGTTAGTTCCTCATGCCTGTATAGATCACAATCTTATTACCTTGATGGATGATGTGATTATTATATCTTGTGGCTTAATTAATCTTCAGGCTCCATTAACAAAGTAGCATCCTTGAAAAAATGCCGACAATGAAAGGGAGTGCAAAATAAATTTATTACGAAAATATAACAAGAAGGATATGGGGCCAGTTCTGGGGTAACTAAAAAAACTAATCATGTTTACAGCTGTTGAAAAGAATAGGAAAAATATTTTTCTCCCAAAACCTTGTGGCGGCAGCCACAACATTCATTACAAAATCATGGTCACACTCAACCCATAGACAAGAAATATTCTTTGTCTTCTCAAAATCAGGAGCAGCAACACAAGTGCAGCTCTTTTTTCTTTTTTTTCAGAGATAGTGCCATATTATGAGACACATTTAGTTTCCTAAATGCCGAATCGTATTTTTGGTGAGTGACGATGTTGTAATAATTCAGAATTATTTAGGCATTAATCATACCTGAAACATATTTGTACATTAGTCTATTATTTCATTACTTATATGCAAACGACTATGGAGCTGATATAAGAGAACCGCATGATAAGTTTGGTATTAAATTTATGGATAACTAATAATTAACCGCTGATGAAGGATAGTTTATTTGATTTCAAAAATAAGTATTTATAAACAGAAAACAATGTTAAAACTTAAAAATTTTCCTATGCATTAAATAGCTTCCTTACCTGCTTGCTTTCACTCCACGCATCTCGGCGGCGACGAAAGAATCACTGTTTTTAAGGAAGGCGGCCACCATAAAGGAGTCAACCATAGGTAAATTGTCTGACTGCGCCTTCTTAAATCCCACTTCAGTCATTTTGTCAATCAGTTTTCTTTTCACCTCATTCCTCCAACAATCCCCCTCTTTTTCCATCAACAACTCCCTAACGACATTAAAGATCTGTATTCATTGAAAAACAGCAGTATTTAGACATCGAATTTTATGGAGAACTGAGGCCACTGAGACTGAATATTGTTCGGTGACGTCAAGCCAATGAGAAAGCGTTTCGGGTCACGTGACTTTCGTCGATTTTTTTTAGAATTTCATTAGCATTTTACAGCATTTGTGATTGACGTAGACAACTTTGGCTTATATATTCGGATTGGTGAGAAAATTCTCTATAAGATAGGCTACAAGAACGGGAGAAACAAAGTTTATGCATGTTCCCCATTGATGCATCATAACGTTTGATTGGGATTCTAAACATTAGCTTTTTAACCATGTTTAAACCAAAGGCAATACGCCCTAATAGGCACATATTTCCAATCTCAACACCTCCACCCAGAATCGGTGTTCCTAGGAATTTAAATACCCCGGTACGCAACGTGCTCACCAACTTAAGAGGAGCGATTATACACGAGTGGACTAGACTGCGATGTGGCATGCCTTTACTGAGTCACTCGGAAATGCACGATTGTAGTGCGAGAATGCTTTGGTGGTTCAAGTGGTTAAACAAATGCTTGCAGTGTGGGAGAATCAGTTTCGATTCCTGATCGACATAAGCAATACTTTTCTCAGTATAATTTGCGCACTACAGAGGGGCGAGATTATGTTTTGCACGCTTTCGTTCCAGCAATTATTTTGTCACAAAAAAACACACGTGTAAAACTATGGTTTGCCCTGCTTCAACGGATTTTGTAATTAACATACGTGCATCTGCACAATTACTTATCACAACAACGTCTCTGGTTGTTTTGGGGTCAAATGGTTTCTTAAATACTTTTGGTTTTGGAATTAAGATCGGGAATAATTTTATGCTTATCAGAATATCCTGCTCAAAGTGCAATTAAATTAAATTGCATACGAGTAGCATTTTTTTGCAGGTCGATTGAAATTGTTGCATTTGAATTTTTGTTTGATGCAAATACTTTTGATCATGTAATTACAAGATTTGATTCTTGTTGACGATAACTCGGTGCATGGAAGACTAGGGAAGTAGGTCATAGAACATTAAAAGTGATAAGTCTAATTTCTACGTAGATCCTTTATGATTTACCTACGATAAGTTAACTGATCTCATTGCTTACTTAATCATTCTGATTATCCTGCTTCCGGAAATCCTTGTATTTTTGTCATAAGAAGAGAACATTGGACAGGTAATTTCTTTTCAAATTTCGACATTGGACGATGAAAATTATGGGAGTAAAAGAATAAAATAATTATCTATCGCTGACTATTGTGTAATGCATTTTATTCATTACAGGAATTTGTTCAGAAAAATACCTCAAATTAAATTTTAATTATCAGATTTCTTAGTTACTTTTGTTTTATGATAATGATTATTACAGTGTATTTATGTTTACTGTCAAATAAAATATATTATTACCATTATTACTAGTATATCAATCCTTTTCTTCCTTTTCAAATATTATTTAATTCTGGTGGAGAAATGGGGTATTTCTGATTGTAGTGACTTATAAAACCATGGACTTGTGTATTCCATCAGTCCGAGAAATTTGTTGATGAAATTACGCTAGCCCCATAATCTATGCAAATAGTTTTGTAACTACAGCTGATCATAGAGAATTTTGTGAAAGGAGGAAAAAAAGATATTAATTTTGTTCTGTCCACATATTATACTTTATTCTTGCTTATTGTAAGTTATATCACATATATGTTTCATAGTGATAATGTTCCAAAAAAATTATATATACTTTCTTTTTGTTTCTGGTCTGCCGTGAAATTAATTTTTTAAGATGGTAGCTCCCATGCTGGTTTTTTAACCATTGGAGCTACCTAAAGCTCCATTTGTGTTGTCCTGTTAAAAAAAGTGTACATTCAAGCTTGGAGTATTAAATTCAATTCAATTCAATTCAACATGAAGATTGGATGCTCGGTCAACTTATCGACGACTTAAATGATTTAGTTGGCCGATATAATGCCGTGCATGCCGTTATATTTGTTTAGGATTGAAAGAAGAGTAATGATTACCTGCTCTTTATCATAAGGCTATTTTAAACTGAATATATCTGGGAGACGAACTTTAAAATCCAATCTAGTCGACAGAGAGATTAATCCGTAGCTATTAGAAATGACAGATGTTAAGTAAGAAAAATACCCTGTGACTACGGCATTGAGCATGCGTATAGTGCAATTATCCACTCCAGTTTTTTACCAATAGCATCTCATTTTCATTATTATTTTAATTATTTAACAACTGCGTAGTCCTCTCTTACCACTTACGAGGTGGAATTGCTCTATCATCCCCTGAATGGCTGGTATGAGTGGAAATCGACCCCATGATCACTAATTTTTCATATGTAGACTTAACCCCTGAGGCCGCTAGACTTGAATTTATTCATCTCTTGGTAAATTTTCTTAGTCCACTCACATTAAATATGGATTTAAAAAAAATAACTTGAAAATGGAATCGAATATTTGGATTTAAATGCCGACTGGAGGCGTATGATCCAACTTAAACAACCTTGATCCAGTTTCTTTTCTAAAATCGACCGTAAGTAGGTCAGTACGAAGTAGCGCAAGAGTTTCAATACCATAAAGAGCACTGGACCACTGTTAGCTGCCGACTCGATTAATGGACATTTCTCTAGTACCGCCACGCCGTCACTTACTGTCATGGCCGGCCTTCTTACGCGAGCAGTGAAAATTTTTGTCAATTGCTTGCAACGACCATCTGCCGATCAAGCAGAAACGGAAGGTCTCTCAGAATAATCACACCTTCTTTTATTCACAGAATTTCAAAATTTTCCAGCATTTGGATTCTAATGAGTACAGTAAATTAATGAATAACATAAAAAATAACATTCTTGCAACGGATCTGGCTGTATTCCTGGAACGGAGGAGGAATATATTGAAATTAAAGAGAAACAAAGCATTCAATATCATCAGTGAACCCGACAGGTGAGTTGTCATATTATCCAACTGAATAACTATATTCATTGAGTGACTAAATGTATTTTCCATAGAATAGAGGTATTTTTTAAAGCAATTTCATTACTTTTATTGCTCTGTTATTATATTTTTATCAATATAGCATTGAATTATCGGGACACGTTTCAAACTAAAAAGATGATTGTACGATGCAAAAAAGGGGCTATTAGGATTATTTCAGGTGCAAACTCAATGGAGCATTGTACAACACTTCTGTACCATTGGGTATTACCATTTATGGTCTCTATATTTATAAGTACGCATGTGAAGTTACGGAAAACCTGAGCTCATTAGTAGCAGTAGTCAAGGTTCATCATCATTGCACTAGGATTAAGGACATTTTAGAAGTCCTTTACTGTAGATTATCTAAAAGTGCTAAATTATTTGATCTAATAAAACTATAGTTTTTTATGTGCCACCGAAAGAGGCCAGGTTTGCCAACCTGCCAAGATTTAAAATGATTATTTTTCACCGACTCTTGTAATGCATTTTATTTATTACAAGAAATTGTTGAGAGTAATACCTCTGAAATTAAATTTTAATTATCAGATTTCAGAGTTATTTTATGTCTTATGATAATAACTATTGCAGTGTATTTATGTTTCTGTCACATAAAATATTATTATTATTATTAAATTATTATTGTGATAATCTTCTTTTTCCCTCTTGCTCTCTTGCAAGGTTCCTTCACAGTGTAAGGACCAGGTTATATTCAACTCATTATTGTTATTATTATTATAATTATTATATTTTTATAGTTACTTTACTTAGAAATTTGTTTTTCCGTTCAGGTCACTCATGAAAAGTATCCTCATGACCGCATGTGATTTGTCGTCGACCTGCAAACCGTTTCCACCAGCGAGGATGTATACGGAGGCTATAATAAAAGAGTTTTACGAGCAGGTACGAATTTATTAGTAATTTAACGAGTTTACAAGTTTAAAATTAATTTTTCCCGTTGACAGCAATAACGGAGTAGCATTTTTATCATTCTCAAGGAAAGATTATGCACTGAAGTGAAAATGGTACTGCATATCCGTTATATTTTCGATAGGCATTTTAATGTATCCTAACCAGACTAATAATTTGTGTTCGCTAAAACAGTCGATATTTCAAAGGGCGAAATAAATACTTAGGAAAAGAAGATCACGTTAAAGTTTCGGTGAAATGACTCTTTTCCTCAATTTATCCTCTCTCGTAAAATAAAAATAATAAAATTCCTATTATTTTCTCCGAATTAAGGGCAGATCCAGGATTTTTTTGGGGGAGGCGCAAGAGTCTGACAGGCAAACGATCTGCTCATATTTGAGATTAAAAATAACGTACAACAGCTACTGTACGAAGCATTCTCTAAATTATAATATGAAAGTTATTAATATGATATTAAAAGTTTGAGTATCCGTAATACACAAAACAAAACGAACGCAATGATAACCGTATTAAATATCTTGTCTATTTTTGAGCGTCTGGGAGGGGTACGTGTCCCCCCTAAACCCGCCAACGCTTCAAAATATAAATATGTATCATCAAATCACTCTGTAACATAGGAAAATAATGTCTGTGGATCTTAGAAATTTCTATCGCATTTCGATTAGGATTCATGTGTCATTTATAGGAAGATAAGGACCCATTAGCCCAGCTCGAAACTCGAGACAAGTTCTGACGAATCTTTTGCCAGAAAAGCACCAAATCGTACTTCAAATAAGTGGATTATCTTTGGGCATCTGACCTGGTCTGGCTCTCCATATCTGCCGACTACTATTGCATTGCCCTCAGAGCTATTTGATGGTTCTGTGGATCCACGGAAATCCTGACAACGACGGTAATTTGTACGGCGAAACTTGGGAATGTATGAAGAGCATAACACGGTGGGAATCCCGAGAAAAATTCATCGTTCTTCGTGTTATTATTAGGGCTGTGCGAGATTCTCGACCACCCGAGAGTCTCGACGGTCGAGACGAGAATTTCATTTCCCGGCATTGTCGGGACTAGACTCGGCGCGGCGAGAGTCTCGCCTGGATCGTGAGTCTTGACAAGAGTCGAGAAGTCTCGCCCCTTCGAGATTTCTCGACACCCGTCGAGACTCCCGGCTCCTCGAAAAAAATAAAACTATTTCTATTTTAGACATTGAAAAAATTTAACAAAAATGTTATTTTAAGACATCATATATATTTCCAGAGCTAAAAATAGTTGTAATATAAGACCGACATTGACAACTTAAGCATATTTTATTATTTAATTAGCCAAATTGACAGGTAACCATGAAACTTAGTTGCCATAACTAAAATTTCCAAATAAATATATAAAATTCTATAGAATTTGACTAAGATCTCTTCTTTTTTGTTATTTTACGAGTGAATGTTTCTTTTTTATTATATTACTATAAAAACATACTATTACTATAAGAAACAGTGATGTAACCCTTTAAAATGCCTATGTATCAAAATTATAAGCACAATATCATTTTAAGCCCTGATAATGGTTTGTAAATAAACGGAAACGTCGGCAAAATTCACATTTCAATTTAAAGACCTACACTCCAAGATTCAAATTTTATATTAAAATTGAGGTCAGAAAAAGGAAATAATTTTTTTCCAAATCCCCCTTTGGAAACTCTATAAGCATCGTGCACACTCTTTAAAAAATTGGATGCAGAGGGTAAATCATAAATAAAATATTTTTATAATTTGAATAAATCCATAAAAGTCGTACGAGATACCTTAGTAAACTCTATCATCGACTGATTGCTGTATTCATTGAAAATTCTCGCCTTGCCCGGATGTCTCGACCGGTGTCGAGAAATCTCGAAGGGGCGAGACTTCTCGACTCTCGTCAAGACTCTCGACCCAGGCGAGACTCTCGCCGCGCCGAGAGTCCCGTCCCGACAATGCCGAGAAATGAAATTCTCGTCTCGACCTCCGAGACAAGACTCTCGAACAGCACTAGTTATTATCCTACGGCACTCGAGTGGAGAGGAAGACCGTTTACAAAGGCAAATACGGCGGCAGCGGCAATGTCGTTACTTTTACTCGCCTCTCTCTGCAATGTTGAGCATGAATGCATCCTAAGGATCTTGCATCTTGTATCAGGGTCAAAATTTCGTGACACAATTTTCCTCCACCCTGTACAGCGTGGGCCCTGAACAAAATTCGGTGACATTTGATTGTATCTCAAATTTGATAATTCTTCGTCAGTATTTTCTTAGATGCGTTCTCTTTCCCATTTGAGAAACATTCAAATATTGGAAAATGTTTACTTTATATTCACTGAAAAATTCAATATGATATTATGAGTTTTAAGCGAGTAATACGTCATTAAAAAGACAGAATATGACCGAATGAGAGGAACGTATGCGTTTCCTTCGTATCTAATAATTGCAAAATAATTTCCTAAAATATTACTGTGTGAGAAAAGAGAAAATACGACCTGTCGAGAGCATGGGCGGAGTTCAGAGTTTTATGTTGAGGTGTCAGCAATTCTTCCGGGGGTTTAGGTGCTCAGTGAATCCCCAGGAGCCTACACTGGAAAATTTGTTTGAATTAGCCCCTAAAAAACAGCATTTTATGTACTAAGACCGAAATGTTTGCCATTGCTACAGGTTGTGTACACTCTTTTGGACAAATTACCATATTAAGTTAGGGGGCCAGGCGCCCATGGTCAAGAGGGACTATGCGTCCTCGTCGTATCTAGGTACTGCGAAGTAAATCCCTTAAATGCAACTGATTGGCTTTTAAAACTAGGATTATATAAAATTGAAAATGAGGAAAAGTATTTCCCTTGATATTTACCGTCTAATTTCAAAACATGGGTCAGTAAAATGGTGAAACCTTGCTAAATAAATTTAATATTATGGAAATGCTTATTTTTAACATGCATTGGTAAATATAAATGTCATTCCTTTCTTTGAACCTTCCCCAAACCAGGGTGACAAGGAAAAGATGCTTGGCTTGATCCCCGCAAGTATAATGAATCGAGACCTCTCCGCAAGGTTACCAGAAGAACAAGTACGCTTCTACGTCTCTTTAGCACTTCCTTGTTATAGCTTGCTGGTACAAATCATACCTAACACTGAGCAACTATACTACGGGTGTCTGTAAGTACTCCATTTTCTCCTCAACCCAAGAGCATCCTTGTTGCAGAAAACTCTTTGAAAATTATGTACATTTAATATTTGTGTGCGCGAGGTATTTCCATAAAATTTATTGCAGTAGATGGTTTGTGGTTACAATAGGTTTTAATGAAAATATCTTGATTATTTTTATCCTTTTTTTTTTTTGGAGTTAGAGAGAAATAAGGTAACTAAGGTAACTTATTTCTCTCTAACTACATTTGATTCGCAATCGAACCAGGGTTTGTGAATGCCAAAACTAAGGTATCGACAACTGAAATGATGAGTTTGACACACTGCACTTTCGTGGAAATTATCTGCACAGTGTACTATGAAGATAGTTTCTGCGGTAATTCGCTATAGCGAAAATGCGAATTCCAAATAGAGCTAGTTACCAAACAGCAACTGGCCCACGTACCCTAAATGTGCGAAATTTACATGCCCGTGACCGTGGGCGGATCCAGGATTTCTTTCTGGGGGGGCACAAGCAAGGCCGTATCCAGGATTTCGTTCTAGGGCGGCACATGGATACCTCGAAATACAAAAAGAACGCAATGATAATGGGACTGTATTAAAAATCTTACATATTTTTTAAGGGTCTGGGGGGAGAGACACGTGCCCCCGTGCCACCCCCTCTAGATCCGCCTCTGCCCGTGGCTTATGGGGTGATCGCTACCTTTAGATACTAATATAAACCCACCTTCGGGTTGAACCACTGAGTGAGTGTAAGGAAAATATTTCTATTTATTAACCTTCTTGCGGCAGTAGCACTTATGCTTATCGTTAGAAAGTAATTCTACTGCTAAGGTTGTTTCTCATTATGTATGCTTGCAAATGGAATTTTTCATTTCTTGTGAGTTTTCATTCGACTATTCCCCCTCATATTTGCATACGTATTATTTGTATATATTAAGTTTGGGTGTGTATTCTAATTGTGTTGCCATTTTATTTAATTTTATTTATTCATAAATTGTTACCTCATCCCTTTAAAACGCCAATAATGTTGAATTCGAGCAAATGAATCAATGAACACGGATAGCAGCCAAAGACAGAATAGGAATATTGAAATTAAAGGTGGTTGCACTTATCCAAAATTAGTCAATGCGTACGACGCGTTTAGGCACGTAGAGCTTATTTGCTACAAGACTGGCACAGAACCATCATCTGGTCTTGTACCTCTGGAGCCGAAGCGCATTATATAACTGTGCAAAAGTGCAAATACCTTTTATTTCAACATGTCGAGCTTCCATTATGTCACGCCTGAATCGGTTGAACTTGTACGAAACAGGAATAGGGTGGTTTCCTATTATTTTTTAATTGCCTAAATCGAAAGATTATTACACCTGGAGTACGTATTTCACGCTTTTAGATTTTTAAATGACGATATCTATTTTTCGCGATTAAATGAAAAGTGAAAATTTTCAAGCGCGCGAAAACGCGACGGGTAAGTATGACTGCCGGGAAAACTCCGTGTGACGTCGTTCTGGTTCCCGCTGCCGCCAAGTCAGGTGACAGAGCACCATGGTGCAGACAGGTGCTAGCAGGTAGCAGAGTACCATGCTAGCTGGTAGCGCATGGCTTAAATAAGGATTATTAATACCTTATCAAGCGAAGAAAACTTTCAGACCTTAGGTAGTTTCAATAGGTGATTATTAAGACATGTTTCCCTGAGATCTGTGCCTCATGCATGCATTGGTAACCTCAGACGATGTAAAACTCCTATCTACTCGTATAGAAACTAGGTCCCTGTGACGTCACGTGGAGTGGCATCGCATGGGCGCCAATCTGGCCTTTTTCAAATGAGGATAAAATTCACCATTCCCATTCGTCTAAATCGGTATTTCTAAAACCAAATAATTTGCAAATTATGAATACGCTAGTGTTGGTAACGAATCGCAATCAATGCCTTTCGTTTTTTTATGAAGGAAACTACCCTATTTCACCCGATTAAGAAGTGGGCATCGTGGCTTGTCCTAGTCTGCCATCCCAAGGGCGAGACCAGGAATGCGTAAAATTCTGGGGGGTTTTTATTGGGGAACTGACAGTTTTAAGGGGATTCATTTGGAAGAAGTGTACTTCAGGTAGCATCTCCCAAAACTTTCGGTGGTGTTTCAACCCACCCCCAATCACCTCGCCCGTGTCCATCTTAATTTTTCGTATTATTCGGCTAGACGCCATTGTCTAATAAGGAAATTGTTTGTATGATTCGTTTTTATTCATCCCAGGCATATGTCGTTTCCCAATTTCTCTGCGATGATCTGCCTCGATTCCGATGGATATATTTCATCTAGTATCACTCGAGTACGGGTTTCTAAACAAAATAATGAAACCGTCAGAATAAACTCATTCTTTTGATTGCCGCGTCTAAGAGACACTTTATTTATGGCTGGAATGTACTCCGATGATCAAGATAGCGGCTACATTCCTCATCATTTTTTTATTACCATTTTATGGCGTGCTATGTGGAACTTTATGGATAGTAAAGATCAAAAGTAGTCATTCTATAGGGTTGTAAAAGCGGAAATCCTGAGCTGAAATTATCACTAAATATCAATTTTGAAAACTAGCTACAAGTTTAATTCTTCGTTAAAACTTTCGTGGGTGCTCGTCATGCTTGATTAAAAAAAACTTTTGGGCTATGTCGCCGCGCCCTTTATATGCAAGAGAAAAGTAGGTAATTTGCCTAGGCTAATATTTAACACATTACCACGAGTGCCATTAAATTACCCGTCCCTGGTTGAAGCTCCCCGCATTTAATTAGGAAGCAAATACAAAATTAATTGAAAAATATGAAATTCGTCACCCAGACGACCATAAAGGCTGTATTAAACCCCTAAATATGTGTTGGTATAGCCTACACTTCCCACAAGTTGTTTCCCCATATATCTAAGTCCTCATCTGGTTACTGGTGAACCTCTGGAATTCATTATATTGTAGTAATGCTGTATATGTATAGTTTATATCCCAAAATTTGAATTTAAGGCATGAGTGTTTTGTTCATTTTAACGAGTAGGTTTCTCTTCCTTTCAAACAGTGCTATTTTTTTTAAAGTGATGGGATCCAAATAATTGTTAATGCTGAAACGCTACATTCTGTGATATAAAAATTAATTTTTTCAATTTCGCATATTGCTTACTTTTACTTATAATTGGAAGTGGACTGTGATTAAATGTTGACACAGGAAGCATTTTCGTTCCAAAATTTTTTTCCACTGCCTGATGCAAGCTCTTCAAATTTTATTTTTTTTCGTGAAATTATTATTTTAATGAACCTAATCTCTTTCATAATTTAAATATTAAGTAAACTAAAGGCTGCTTCTCATAATTTATGCTAATTAAGCTGAGGGACAATTCCATGTATATATATTTTTTCTCAGAACATAACGCTTCATCAAACACGTCGCATCCGTAACTTTTTCTTTGCTATCCCTCTTTGAAATTGAGGGGTGGTTCAACCTGCCGTAGGCAACGCATTCGCTAACAGTTTAGGGGAGCAGAATTAAGTTATTTTTGTTCCATTGATCACTTTTTTCTTCAATAGATGACAGATGCTACTTAACCCTCATATGGATTTGCTGCGCCTTAGCGGCGCTCGTGGTTTTAAAAATGGTGTAAAAATTTTCCATTCCAATGAATCATTTTGAAATTTTCAGTAGTCTATTTTTTCTGCTTTCTTCGTCTACATATAAAATTTTGTTATCATAGTGTCGATAGGTTACATTTTATGGGCCTCTAATGGAAAAAGTTACGTCGTTGGATTTTCGGCGCCGCTGCGGCGCTCAGTGTTTCCTAGTCGCTACGTCGTTGTCTGCACTCTCAATGTTAAAGTCAAAGCATTTATGTTCCGTATGAAACGCTATAATATATTTATAATCATATTATTTATATTTCTAAACTTTATAAACAAAATGAAATTATTAAACAAAAGGAAAATATTACCATACCAATTTTGCTTTCTATTTTAGCTAATAATAAAAATATTTGCCTCGTTATGATATTCATTGACAAAACTTCATCTTTTTACAAGAATTATTCATAAAAACTCATGTCTAGTCAAAGTTGTTTTTTCATGGGCCTCCGACTTAGATTTTCTTGGGCCGAGAATTTTCTCGTCGCTACGCCAGGGTCTGCACTCTCAATGCTAATGTCAAATCAATTATGTTTCATATGAAATGCTATAATCTATTTATAATCCTATTATTTATTTTTTAACTTATAAACCAAGTGAAATTGTTTAACAAAAGGAAAATATTACAATACCAATTGCGCTTCCTCTTTTAGCTAAGAATCATTATGCTTGCTTCGTTATAATGTTCATTGACAAAACTTCATCATTTCGCAAGAATTATTCATAGAAACTCATGGCTAGCCAAGTTTTCCTTGTTTTTCCATGGCTTCCGACTTAGTTTTTCTTGGGCACCTTGTCGTATCCCGCTCGTCTTCGAACGAGATATTAGCGACAATACGAACGTCTCTCGAATGGAAGGATCTGGTGCCGGAAATAAAAGGAGTCACTCTGAATAAAAAAGCAGTGACTTTATTCCCCTTTCTTATGAACAAATAAGTCCCCAGCCTCCTGGCCGGTCCAGCTCAGCCAGTCGCCACGCCACAACTCAGCCACGAGCCAAGCTAGGCATACCCTTTTAATCTATCTAACCCGGAAGGTCCAAAAAACCCTCTTATCTACCCCTGGACCGACATCCGCCGATCACGAGCGGGTCCTCTCGTAGACTTGCACTTTGGACTAGCAAGCCTACGTGCCGACTAACGCGTAGCAATGGCTGCTGGATGGTACACCTTCCCCCTTAGAAAGAGAGAAACACGACAAGTTGTTTCTCTCGAACCCATAATATGTCAAATAACTGCAAGTACACCATACACCACAAATTATACCCTTTTTAAAAAATGCGTAAAAGAACAATGACCAATAATATAAAGGTCCTTTAGAAGTTTGGATTACATCACAATTTTTAACAATGCAAAAACACTTTGGCAACTAATTGTCTTTCTAAACATTTCACTACCAATAGTTTGAATTGCTTAATTACCACTATTATTTATAAAGCATCAGATAGCAATCTGGTGTTTATCTCTTATTAAGTGAGGGCTCTCCTGACTCATAACCTTGCGGTTTTAATTCCTTTTGACTCAGGTTCATCATTTCGGCACTTTCACCACTAACACAGTCTTTAGCCCTATTTGAGGTTGTGATATGTTCCACTGACCCTCGAATATTACTCACAATCTTGGGTTTGAAAATTATGCACAAGTCCTTGCAACTTTCACCTCTTCGTCCTCTTGCGTTTGGACAACATTTTTTCATGCAACATTTACATAAACAGCAATACACAGTTAAGCAAAATATGAATCCCAAACACAGATAGCTCAGTACTGACATATTAAAGTGATGTTTTACGTTACTTCTTTCACGACTCTCATTCTCAATTATTTTTTCAAGGTCCCTTACTTTAGTACTAGCATAGTCTAAATCATCCACATGTTGTACCAAATTAATAAGGGGCAAATGATCATGTATTTTATCCAAAGAATACCCGTGCTCTGGATTACAGCAATCAAATGTTAAGGAGAGTGGGGGAATGAAATCGTTCTTAGTGCGATTCATTGTAGCTATCATTTCTCCTTGAAGGACAGTCCCCGTCCCATAACCCTTGCAGTATTGAAGAAAAGTTAACCTTCCCGTACCGTTCACCACCACGTCATACGGATCTTGTTGATTGCACAATATAGTCACACTCTCCGGCTTTGGAGCTGTGTACAACCACTCATTTGCGTCTACTTGTACCCATAAAGTTTGGTTTAACCCAACAAGTCGACGCTCACAAAGAGAAGGAATCTCATTAATAAACTGCATCATTTTAGCTTCGCAATCTTCGTGAAGCTGTAATAATTGCAATGGATATAATTGCTTGCAAACTCTCCAATTTGTTGCAACTTTCTTGCACCTAGAGAATTCCTCCCTTGAAAACTTAACATAATATCTATTCATTTTATCAATTAACAAATATTCCTTCTGGGGCTTGATATAAATAAACTTATTAGAAGTTCCATTTACCAAAGTGGGTAAGGGTAAAACACGATATACATTAAATCTCAATGAATTGCAAAGAGGTAAATACAGCACATACCCTAAAACTTCCTTAGACAAAAATACATCTAAAGTTAACAATTTTAACATAGCGTTACTGTAAGCCACACTTGGCGGGAAGGGAAGGGACAGTTCCTTGGGCAACTTCGTCTCTTCCTTCTTGAACACACTGAAGATCTCTCCTGGACTAACTATCTGTGGCTGTAACACTCCTTGTCGCGCGTTGATTATAGCGTCCAGTATAATCTCGTAATTACGGGTCACTTCCTCTATTACAAACGCAAGTTCTCTCACATGTTCCTGACCCGTTAGTGCCAGCTTTAAGTAGTTAGTCTCGTTTATTAATTCTCCAGTCGCTTCATTCACGTATCCCTTCAGCTCGTTCAAACCTTTCGATAACCTTTCTTCATTGGTCTGCACGTCTGCAAGTGTGCTATTCACAGCGCCTATAGTCGCCTTGATTAGGGTCACATGTTGCTGTGCAATAGTCAGAAATTTTGACTGATCCTTCTCTAATTGACTAATTTTGTCCATATAATATGATGCATCAGTCTCATCTAAGGTGCCAAATAATACCTTACTGACTTCACCCAAAAAATTGAAAAGTCCTCTCCTTTTCCTCGTATTGCTCCCAGCAAACTGCGAAATCAACCGCCTCAGCCTCTCTACATATAACATTTTTTTTTTCCAGCGTCGGCATAGTGGTTAAACATCCAGTTAGATGAATCCACTGCGTGTGTTGATTTAATAAGCAGAATTGACTAGTCTTTTCTGCGTACTTAGCTACGAGAATCGCGTTTCTTTCCAACTCCGCCAGACTAATATAAGTTATCACCTTCCACTCGCTGTTGTATAGCTCCGCCTCACCATTAGCGTCGTAGTAGAGTCCAGGAGTTTGACCATATTTTTCTAGGAGATAATCCGCTGTCATCGCCCCTGTCACCACACACAAAAACAGGAAGGGTAAGGCGGTCATCTCCTCTTGCCCTGCGAAGAGTTAGAAGAACAACTTCAGACGATTAGAATGAACCTTAACCTCCTTTCCTTTCGCCTTTTTTATGATCACATTTACTCCGTCAACACCCACTACCGAGAAGGGTCCTACCCATTGAGAGGAAAGCTTCTTCGACCGCCCCCTCCTCACCGTCTCGTCGAACAGTAAGACTTTATCACCCTCCAAAAACAGTTGAGGATTGGAATTCTTATCATACTCCGTCTTGTTCTTCTCCTTCGCTTCCATCAATAATTTTCTGGCCTTAGAATGACTTTCCTGCATTCTCGATTTCAACTCCTTCACGATCTTGGATCTGGATCTTCTCAAATCATCCTGGAACGTCAAGAGATACTTGTTTTCTTGCGACGTCACTGGAAATGGCCCCACTATATCCAAATTACATTTTTCGAAGACTGTCTCTGGCGTTTGAGTAATTACCATCGGCATCTTGGTTTTTGGTTTAGTAAGTTTATTCTTTTGGCATTTATCGCACGAGCGTATGTATTTCTCCACATCGCTCTTCATCCCTGGCCACTTATGATACAATTTCACTCTTTCATAGGTTCGATTCATTCCTTGGTGGCCGCCCACGGGTGAATCATGTATTTCTCGCAGAATTTCTTCCTTCCTCTCCTTGCTGATCTGCTCACGAGTCTCGACCTCCGATGACTCGTTCTCTGAGGCTTCTATCGCCCATATGCGACTTAGTGCATCCGCATTTGAGTTCAGCTTCCCTTTCTTGTATATGATTTCATAATCATACTCCTCCATCTTAATTCGCCATCGCATTAACCTCGAACTTGGATCCTTCACATTAAAAATCCAAGTCAACGGCTTGTGATCAGTTATTATTGTAAACTTTCTGCCGTATAAGTATGGCCGAAAGTATTGTGTTCCCCAAACAATAGCTAGTAACTCCTTCTCAATGGTGGAGTAGTTTTTCTCTGCCTTGTTTAATGCTCTGGATGCATATGCAATCGGCAGGTCTTTTCCCGGCGTACCTTGTGATAGAATGGCTCCTAATGCCTTATTGCTAGCATCCGTAGTCAAGAGGAAAGGGCGAGAGAAATCCGGATACTGCAATATCGGTTCCGTCATCAAAATTTCCTTTAAATTCTGGAAAGCTTCTTCTTGCTCCCCTTCCCACTCGAACTCCGCGTTCTTTTTCAGCAACTCATGCAAAGGCCTCGCAATTTGACTGAAATTGTGGATGAATCGCCTGTAGTAACCGGCTAATCCCAGGAAACTCTGCAGCTGCTTAGTATTTTTCGGCCGTGGAAACTTATGAATCATTTCCACCTTTCCTGGATCGGGTTTCACGCCCTCTTCCGAAATTACATGCCCCAGGTATTTAACTTCAGTTCTTAAAAACTCACATTTCTCAGGCTGCAATTTAAGTCCATATTCCCTCAATCTCCCAAAGACTTCTTTTAACCTGTCATTATGGGAGTGAAAATCATTGCCAAAGATCACAATATCGTCCAAATACACGAAGCATCGTAAGCCTTGCAAGCCACTTAGGACGGTGTTCATTAATCTTTGAAAAGTAGCAGGCGCTCCCTTTAATCCGAACGGCATCCTCTTAAACTGATAGTGACCTTGAAACGTGCTGAAAGCCGTCTTGTGTTGATCATCTTTTGCCATAGGGATTTGGTGGTAACCACTAGCAAGGTCCAATGTACTAAAATACCTGGCCTTTCCCAATTGATCCAATATTTCCGTAATGAGGGGCAACGGAAATGCATCTCCCACCGTCACATCATTTAATTTGCGGTAATCCACCACAATTCTCCATTTCTGCTTGCCGGAGGCATCCTCCTTCTTAGGAATTACCAGAATAGGTGAATTCCAGGCGCTCTTACTGGGTTCAATTATTCCATCTCGCAGCATGCCTTGTATTTGCCGGCTAACCTCCCTTTTGTGCACTTCGGGGATGCGATAAGGGCGTGTATTAATGGCATTATTTCCTTCACGCGATGGTGTGGGAATTTCATGGGCCACTGCCGTAGTAGCGGTTAGTTTATCGCCCGGCAAGAAAAATACATCACTGTAATTCTGACATAAATCCAAAAAATCTTCCAATTCCCTTCCACAAAGGTGGCTTAATCGCAATTCTCTCTTTAAAATTTCATTTCTCCGGGCGCCTCCCTCTTTTAGCTTTGATGAAGCGTCTTGGGAAGTTATTTCAATTTTTTGCAATACCCTTGGAGACAATTTACACTCGACGTCCTTATCGGTCGTGTTCATTACGCTGGCCGTACATTCTCCGTCCACCCCAATGGTCAAAACTTCAGCCAGATACACACCATCTTCTAACTTCTCCTTTGCTAATACTCCTTCTCCTTTGGAAGTAGTAGGTACTTTTACTATGCATTCACAGCGAGCGGGGATTCTAATCCTTCGCTCCACGACGGGATCACATTCAAATTTCTTTTTCTTATCCATCTCAAGTTGCAACCCTCTCATGAAAACCTTTTTTTGCTCAACGTATATTACAGCTCCTAATTCCCTCAGTAAATCTCTTCCAATAATTCCATCAAAACTCAGAGAGAAACGGGAGCCATCAATGAGTTGAAAATCTAAAATGGCCTCTTTATTTTGGTCTTCTAGCGTTAAAGTCACTCTTCCTTCTGTGGCAATGAGATCCTCTGTGATGCCTTTCACCCTCACTTTCTCAGCGGGATAATAATTAGTCCCTCTTTTCAATACTGACGATTTTATTAAACTTACGTCAGCACCTGTGTCCAGCAAAAGACACAATTTTCCGCTTTTACTTTCAGGACAGTGCAGCGTTATCGAATCTCCATCGCCGACTCCAGATATGCTGCCGACGTGTATCTGCTTAGGCTTTTTCGGGTTGAAACCTCTCTGGCCCTCTTTTATCTCTTCTTTATCTCCTGCGGAGAAGGACCCTTGCGTGCTCACTTTATATCGGCACTCTCTCGCCATATGCCCCTGTTTCCCGCACCGAAAGCATTTGATTCCCTCTATTTTCCTTATCCCCTTTTCTTCGCAGGGCTTCTTATTTTTATAATAGCACTTGCTAGCTAGGTGGCCCCGCTTTCCGCAATTATCGCAGTGTAACTGACTTCGAGCATCAGATGATTTTCCTCTCTCAATCGCAGACAGTATAGCGCTTTCTTCCTCTAGAGCTACTTCTACAGCTGTTGGCAATAACAGCGCCTCCCCTTTACTTCGCACTATGGTTTGGATCCGCTCATTCTCTAGCCCCTGAATAAAGCAGGCCTTGGCTAAATGATTCACCAATGCTACGGCACCAGCCTCTTCGCTCTCATTCGATACTCGGCGAGCCGCGTCACGCAATTCCGTTTGCATAGCATCAATGCGCGAGCCCCAAGACGCAATACTCTCCCCCTTGTGCTGCTTTGCATTAAACATGGCACAAGCATAAAAGTCAAGAGTCCGCCTAACTGCATAATTCTCTTCTAAAATCGCCTTAACTTGCGCCCATGTATGAGTAAGGTCTCGCACCATTAACTTTGATCTAGCGTCACCAGTTATTCTCGCCTTCACAAATTTTAGAAGTCTATCATGCTGAGAGGGATTTACTAATTCAAATACTACATCCACATTTTCCACGAACTCCCGTAATTTACTTTTATTTCCATCAAAGGGTTGACTAACAATTTTCATCGCTTCTGCGATACTGCAATAATCGCCATTTTCAGAAGATTGCACCGCGTTGGCCATCTTAACACTCTTATTTACTTCACTTTACACAATGAGGGAATTGGGGGGGGGAATTAGAGGACCAAGTGTGGCTTACTCACAATTTTTTTTCTCTTCTGGTGAGTCCGGCTCTTTCTGAAGGTCCCCTCGGCGACACAGGCAACGCTCCCTCCTGGCTGATAGCGGGCGACTCCTGTTGATCCTTCCGTGTTCTCCAAAGACGACAGCTCTCAGGGAGTGATGGAGTCCTCGACTGCGACGCCAATTAAGACTGCCAATCAATCCGCGTACCCGAACACCTGACACCAGTTTTATTATGTCGTATCCCGCTCGTCTTCGAACGAGATATTAGCGACAATACGAACGTCTCTCGAATGGAAGGATCTGGTGCCGGAAATAAAAGGAGTCACTCTGAATAAAAAAGCAGTGACTTTATTCCCCTTTCTTATGAACAAATAAGTCCCCAGCCTCCTGGCCGGTCCAGCTCAGCCAGTCGCCACGCCACAACTCAGCCACGAGCCAAGCTAGGCATACCCTTTTAATCTATCTAACCCGGAAGGTCCAAAAAACCCTCTTATCTACCCCTGGACCGACATCCGCCGATCACGAGCGGGTCCTCTCGTAGACTTGCACTTTGGACTAGCAAGCCTACGTGCCGACTAACGCGTAGCAATGGCTGCTGGATGGTACAACCTTCTCCGCTCCGCGTCCACGTACTTGCCGTGGTGATAGTCACCTTTGGGTAAATCCTAGGGTGACTCTGTTTAGAATTACTCCAAGCAGCAATACTAAGAAAAATTTAAGGCAATGCATTATCCAGAATAATGCTTCCTCACCGTTGTGTGAATATTTCTCGCTGAATGAGTGAGTAACTGTAACTTGCCAGGAGATTCAGAAGTTTCACCGACTACCGTGAAGAACACATCGCACAGTTATAGTTATATGTCTTGTACCTTTCATTCGAAAAAAATCCCTTTGCGGCTAAGATAGCCTATACAAAATTGCAGGCGTTTATATAGTTACTGATGACGTGACAGTTTACCATTGGGTTGAAATAAAGATAACTACCCAACTAATTCTGTGATAGAAAATAATATCTCTTTCCTGACGATGAGTTTAGACTTTACATGGTAAAAATCGTTTTATTGTGAATATGTGAAAAGACAATTTACCGTGAGGTGAAAATTTGTGACCATATTTCTCGTTTCTTTGTGTACTGAAATACACAGATGTTTTATGCATTGGGGGTGTTACTAACGTAAAGGGGTGAGTGAGGAGGAGAAAGCAGAAGGAATGCCAGGTAGGTTGTTTTGAGGTTGAGGGGTGGTAGTGTGTCGACTACCAAGGATCGGGGAATACCCAGATCGTTAGGACAGGTAGGAGTAGAAAATCCTTATCGCGAAAAAGGTTGGGAATGCAAGGAGGCAATTAGATACAAAAGCATCTTTTTCTTCATCCTTCCAACGCTGCATGACGGACAGGGAACAAAAGCCTTGTCAAAACGCCCCCGCGGTGGCCCTCCCTTCATTCCAAGAAGGTCCAGCTGGGGTGGGTCATTAGGGTGGAGAGAAGTTCAATCAAGTTTTGTGGGAGGGGGGAAGAAGGTGGTGAATGACGAATAAGGGAGCTTAGTGGGAAGGTATGGACAGTCTCAATGTTTGGGTCAGTGAAACGCTAAGAAAGAAAACGGAAAGAAAATGTAAGGGAAGTCCTTCCAAAGTGAGGGTATTTTTGTCACCCCAGAGCATTCTTTCATCAGTTTCTCACGCAGAGCTGGTCGAAAAAAAAGGCAGCTGCTCCTTCTCCCCTACCACCAATAACACATACTTCTAAGAATTTATTTTTTTTGGGCTTCCCACCAATCCAGGAGTAAAACCTAATCTTATGCACTCCCACGCAAAACATTTACCCGTCCATATCTAAGGAAACCTTTCCCTTGGGCTACACGTCCCCAGTGGGGGAATGGGGCTCCGTGGTAGGAAAAGAGTACCGATTCTTCTAGCTCCATCTCCAAAGAAGCGTTGGGTTCTTTGACACGCCGCTTATCATGCCATATTATTTATATTTCAAAACACATAAGACTTGATTTTTTTAATTTCAGGACATAAGCTCCCAGAATATTCGTAAGATTTGTCTTGATCGCCAGAATCTTGTAAAAATCACGAAAGTAACACTCGTCTCTTCTCACTTAATCTACATCTGTTCCATTATTAACGTCTAATAACTTATCCTTCTATATACACTGCAAACATATAACATATGGGTGGACGCAGTGAAGCAAAATTATGTCATATGGGCATAAACGAATTTTATTTGGTCATCATTTTTAGCATTTAGGTACATAAAATTATAAACAATATAAACATTAAAAAGCGGAATTTGTCGAGCTCTCCATATCAGAAAAATATTTCGAACAACAATTACACACGAAATTAAAACTTTTACTCAAAAGTAACAAACAAAGGGAACTGAAATAAAGAGCATTACGGCAAGAAATGGAAAAGAATGCAGCGTTCAAGATTTTTTGTTATAACTTCAACAATAAGGGTTTAAATCTAGCAAAACACGGTAAGAAATAAAGATAATAGATGTATTTACCATTATCAATCAAAAAACTTGTAAATTCAGGATAACTTTGAAAGATAATAGCAAAAAATGACGCGGCGCCGCAGCGGCGCCGAAAATCCAACGACGTAACTAATTTTGTAAATCCATATGAGGGTTAAAATGGCTAGCCTTGTTTATGAGATGCACTAAGAAGAACCGACTGCAAATAAATCATTTCCATACGGTTTTCCCTGGATAGAGAGGATTGTTTATTGGAATGTGAACAATACTTAATTTGGTTGCGCCTTCAAATATAATCGCAGTTACCGAGAGCTTTCCTTTTGTTTTTCCTTTTGAGGGAAAGACATGCTGTGTGTTTTTAATTTTTTGAATCGCGCGAATTCGTATCTAGTGTTTAGGTGTTTCAGAGGTTCATGCGTAAAATATTCGTATGCATTCTCAACACATACACCGAGTACGCAGTTCCACGAGGTACTTCTAGGAAAATTAGTCTCGGTAACGAGGAAAAGAGCCACATCCTGTCGAAAGGCGTTACAACTTCCTTTCTACTTTTAAGAAACATTGCCTACTGGGACGCTTGATGACGTTGTAGTCAGAAGATTATCCTCCCCAAGAAGTAGTGTAACGAACACATTTCCTCGTCTTTAAAGAAAAGGCTAGAGGAATGAACGAAACTCAAATAGGGTAGTTTCCTTCATCAAAGAAAACGAGATGCATTGATTGCGATTCGTTACCCACCATTAGTGTATTCATAATACACAAATTATTTGGTTTTAGAAATCCCAGTTTAGACGAATGTTAATGGTCAATTTTAACCTCATTTGAAAAAGGCCAGGTTGGCGCCCATGCGATGCCACTACACGTGACGTCACAGGGACCTAGATGCAGTACGCGTAGTCAGGAGTTTCATATCGTCTGAGATTACCAATGCATGCATGTGGCACAGAGCTCAGGGAAATATCTCTTAATAATCACTTATTAAAAATGCCTATGGTCGGAAACTTTCCTTCATTTGATAGGGCATTAATAATCCTTATTTAAGCCACGCAATACCTGCCAGCAGCCTGCATCGTAGCGGCTCTCATAGGTTTGCTCCAAGGTGGCCTCACACAGCGAAACCCGGAACCAGAAATCGTCACACGGGCTTTTCCCAACATTCATACTTAGCCGTCGCGTTTTCGCGCGCTTGAAAATTTTCATTTTTCATTTATCGCGGAAAATAGATATAGTCATTTAAAAATCTAAAAGCGTGAAATGCGTACTCCAGGAGTAATAATCTTTCGATTTAGGCAATTAAAAAAAATAGGAAACCACCCTATTTATAAAAAAACTAATGAGTGTCGAACTCTATGAACTTAGATAGTGTGTTGGAGGGAAAGTGAACGAAATTTAAGCAACTGTAAATTAATTGCCATGGGGTTAAAATCCCCAGAACTGAAAATTAAATCACGGACCTCTAAGTTTCCGGAGCACTGCGCGGACATGTACGCGTAGTGGCTAAGTACCCGGTCGAGGGGAAGAACGTTCGATTCATTTTCTAGGTAGGATTACCGCTGTTTAAGGTGCCATCTTTCCTCACGCACGTCCTCTGGAAAAGATCCAATTCTTTCTATGTCGTTCTTTATCATAGGTACGTCGTTTTCCCGTGATAACTTTGCCTGATTCATGATCGATCGATTACCTTCTTCATTCATGGGCTTTCTTTTAGCATTCAAGGGGGATGCTTGGAATTTCAATTGGATTTTAGCTTTTATAATTTACCATGCTAAGGGATTGCCAAATGAAATCGTTGTAATCGTTCTGACAATGAGTGAGAAGACGGCTGTCACCGCGACTATTTCCAGCATACATTTAGGAAGTCACTGTTGAAATTTTGTAAGCAATATCATAGGCGAGCCCTGAATTTTTACAAATGTGGATTCCTTAGCGTGAGGGTGAGCCACCCCCCCTAATGTATTTTGTATTTTACCTAGCGTCCTGCGACGAAGTAAATTTGAAGATGGAACGATATTTTTATTAATAAAGGAATCAAAACATTTTGACGTTAATATTCATAAAATTAAGTAAAAGTGATATTATAAATTAATAATAATATTTATTGTTCTTGGACAATTGTCCATTAAGAACATACAATGGCTTCAGCATACAAAAGAGCGCACAAAACAAACTTATACAAAATATATAAAATATTTCCAAATGGAAAACAGCACAACTAACACATCAGGACATAAAAATGAAATCTTGAAGTTATTCAATCATTAATAGCAAGAAAAACCTAAGTATACATAGTGTACACACATACTCATCAAAACACTTAAGGTAGGACATGAATAATGATAAATCATTCACTCCAACAAATATGGCACGGCAATTTCAAGCAGAACTGAGGTAAATATTTAAAAAATTAATTATGAATAGTTGACATCGCAATGACGACTAAATGCATACTTACAAGTTTGAAAACCAGTAAATTATACTTTCCAATAGCATGGGAATAAATTTTTAAACATGCTAACGGTATTGCAACTGCGATATATTTTGTATCTCATATTGTTCAAGTAGTTTGCTGGTATATTTTTACTTTTAGGGCCCTCTCTGGACCCTTTTATTTTTATTTTAGTACTCACAAAATAACCATATAACCCATGAATTACTTTCAAATAAGAGCATTCAACTGCAAATACTTCATTATCATTATACTTTTTTGTATGTTTTTAAGATACCATCGTATGTTAGCTGTAAGATTACGCCTCAATGTTGCCCCGCCAAATTTTCCATGTGTGTTTTTAATGGAAAGTGAAATTTCCATGCGACATTTTTTCGCGTGGTATTTGATCATGGAATTATTTCGGCGTCATTACTGAATGAAGAAACTTATGTTGTACGTCAACCTAATCATTTAAGAATGTGGTTGTCATTTAAAGTGTCCAGCCCAATTATTTGTGCAGAACATTGCGTTTTCCTTGTGGCCTAACTGGCCAAACCAGGGCTTATTGGCAGTCTCGTGGGAATTTCCTCCCAGTCTATTTTCTCTAGCTTTTTTACCGCGAAACTTAAAAAAGCACTAGCCTGCATACATACTACGGGTGAAAGTTTTAAAAGATTTTTATGTTGATTTTGAAAATTCAATGCTAATTATAAGCCACAAAATAACTTTTGCCGTTGTTTATTTCTAAAATGCTTTGATTGCGACGTGTTTTTCATTTTAACTTCATAATGCTTCCGAGACTTTACGCAACGAAAAATTATTATGTGTATTCATCAAAGAAAAAATTAAACCCAGATGAAAATATATTAAGCATATCAATGAAAAACTCTGATACCTATAGTTATACTTTTAAAAAGAGCAAAAGATCCAGGTTTTTTTACGTACCAAATCGCTCTTCAAATGAAAAATGTTTCGGATATCGATTATTTTTCTTAAATTTGATTATCCAGTGTATCTGATTGACTTCCTATTAAAGTCGTATCAAGTTTTTAATCTTACTGTGTTTCTTGAAATTAATTTCTGGGATAATGTTTCAGATATCGATTATTTCTCTTAAATGTAATTGTCCAGTGTATCTGATTGACTTCCTATCAAAATCTTATCGAGTTTTTAATCTTACTATAATTCTTAAAATTGATTTCAAAGTTTTGTCAGCATTATGAGCGTAGATTCGAATTCCCTTAAGAGATAGTGTCTTCACCACCTAAATACGTTTGTGGTGACGACATAATATTCTTATCACACAAATGGCGAAATAAAGGAAGTTGTGGAAGGGGCAGTGCATACGATCTTTTCCTAGTGTAGCGTATATAATTTCCAGATTTCCTAGTAAATTTTATGACTGTCTCTTTTTCTTAAAAGAAAAGTTTATTTCCAATGGCAACTTGAAGTGGATAAGAAAAGTCAGCCTGTGTGGAAAGTAGAAGAAAGCTATTTATCCGCGGAATGAGATGAAGTCTTCATGATGTGCTAGCAAAAGGCAGAACGAGACTAACGTGGAGCCTAAAATTTTACTTGTATTTAATTGACTTGGATTCGCTGTACTTCTAATTCGTATTTACATGGAATTATTTCCCAGCACGAAATAAGAAATAATAAAAGAAATACTTCTGACTTACAATACTTGTCGGTGTACTTATTTCGGACGAATTCATAATTTCACCCTGCCATGTTAATGATTAGGATGCAGTTTTTTTACTATGATGTATTTCGATGGAAATTTTTTCCTGTCGTTAAATGAATAGAATAATATTAATTTGGACAACTTCTGTCATTTTCTGTCTCATAATTCTTCCCAGATTTTAGGCGACGAAAAAGCACCGAGTATGTGTGTTTATCCACGAAAAAAACTCAAACACAAATAAAAGCATAGTTAAGCAGATGAATATAAGCATCATTTGATTCTCAATAATAATTTTATGTACCGATTTACCTGTTGTGTTCCATTTAAGCTATTTAGGCAATTAAGAATATAGTTTCTCCATTTTTTTAGGCAGTGGGTTTTAACCCCATTAAGTCTCATTGATCTAAATGTATTGCCGAGGAAAATAGTTTTATCTGTCCTATCCCCTTATAGGCCATGGAATTTTATGCTACCAGCGCTCAATTATCAGATTTATTCAGGGTGACTAATATTTTACAAAACTTAACTTAAAGGGCATTAAATTAAGGGATTGAAAAGTCCCCCCTCAAGGATTTTTCCCAGACTTAGGGCATAGGATTTGGGATCAAATAGGACTAACCTCCTCACACTTCCAGCCCGCTAGAGGCCCACCAGGGCCGGCTAGCTCGAAATTTTGATTTCCACTCTTTTTTAAATATCTCGAGATAGAAAGCATATTTTTCAATGCAATTTGCGCCATTCGATGGCAAGGAGTTTTTTTCATTTTGGGATATCTGACTAGTAGATCCTCGAGGACGCAGGATAAATCTCGTACACTTACAAATTAAATCTATTTTCAGCTGTGAAGGAGTGGGGAAGGGGTTTGGGTGTGTGGAATTTTTTTATAATTAATCGTAGAGGGCGTAACTTGGTGGAAATCCATAATATCACGAATACAAGGATCAAGAACTTTGCTATTTCCACATAATATTTTATTAGCACCGACCATGGTTTCGTTACAGAGTAACATTATCTTGGTGGACCTTGATAATGTTACTCTGTAACGAAACCATGGTCGGTGCTAATAAAATATTATGTGGAAATAGCAAAGTTCTTGATCCTTGTATTCGTGGAATTTTTTTATTTGAAATATCTTACTCGGAGGTTTTCGGAGTCCTGAAGCCATTTTCGGCACCTCCATCCACAAAGCTCTGTCCCTTGAGGTTGGAATTACAAACGGCATGATTTTGAGCGTTAGTGAGAGGACTAAATATGTGCAAGATGGTATGAAACGGGTGTTATGGGGGCAAAGGTCATGGGAAAAACAGCAAAAAATGGCCAAAATGGCATATTTCTTTTTTCGGGGTGTTCCACCACCTAAATGTTCTTTTTTCATTGCATTAGCCGAAAGGAATTTAAATACTCCTTCGAAACACATTTTTTAATTGTGGCCCTCTGAAAAATATTTTATGAAAACCATCGTTTGAAATTTTCAAATCGAGGCCATTTCTCCTCATACCCCTGAAAAGTTGTGAAAAACATTGGGAATATGCTCCATCAAGAAAGTCATCAAATGGCGCAAATTGCATTGAAAAATATGCTTTCTATCTCGAGATATTTAAAAAAGAGCGGAAATCGAAATTTCGAGCTAGCCGGCCCTGGTGGGCCTCTAGCGGGCTGGAAGTGTGAGGAGGTTAGTCCTATTTGATCCCAAATCCTATGCCCTAAGTCTGGGAAAAATCCGTGAGGGGGGACTTTTCAATCTCTTACTCGGCTATGTCCTTTGGCCGTAAAGGAAATATGAATCAGTGCGTCATTTATAAATCATTCCAAAGAGATAAGAATAATGATATCGACGTATTGAATTCATTTTTCTTATATCTCCTCACGTATGAGCGGTGGAAAATGATTAAAATTAAATGTTTTCCTTTTTAATTAAAAATTCATAAAATACTGCTATGCACATCTTTATTTGTCGCCTACGGATATGCAAGCAGAAAAAGCTAATTATATTGAAAATTAAACTGAATAAATTACTGAACACGGATGGCAATGTCTAAGTTGGCTAATAGGAACGTAATGTCATAAAAGGCTCTATTTTAGGCTTACTGAATATTTTTCGGTGCACGATGGCAATTTTATATTTCTGGACCATCCCAGCGGGAACGTTAGACGTAGTACTGGTGGAAATTAAAGTAGCATGCCAACCATGTTAGAGAATGTAGCGTAGAATTTACCAGGTGCTCAAAAAATTTCCTTAAAGTTTTAAGAGATTGGGCGAAAGTTCTCGGACGCAATAATAAGCTCAACATCTCTACTCATTGTCAGACAAATTAACTGTTGCTATATCGCGTTATCTAACGGCCAGTCGTTTGTATAATAGCGTCGTAGATGAGGCGAAATAGCTCGAAGATAGTTTAAAAACATTATCCTAATTGGGAAACTAATTACTGTACGATTAGATCGATTCATCAGTCAAGAAGCTAGCACGGTAACGGACCGCTGCGTAGCGCACGGTACCTAAAAAAAAACTTCCATGCAAATTACGGTCAAGTATGTCAAACGAAAGATTAGTAAACGCGCGACTTTCTTATATATCGTATGCAAAAAGTAGCTCTCGATCAAATCTGATGTAGTTAAAGTGGCATCGGGTGTCCCATGAGGAGGAGTAATCGGCCAATCACATCATCTACCCCGCCGCAGGCGCGTTTCCGCTGAGCCGATGAACCATGCTCACTACAACCAGCAAGTTCACATTGCAATATTTGTGGAGCGCATTTGTTTGTGTTGTATAGCTAGAACGTTGGCCCATTTTGTTCATTATCTACATAAATGACCTCTGCTCCGAATTAGCAGTAAAATGCGTTTATTTGCTAACGACGCTGTCATTTCTCGCGAAATTAGTGATCACTCTGACATTGAAATTCTATTATCGGATTTAACAACGTTCACGTAAGGAGCCAAGAATGGGGACAAACTTGTGGGGACAATGCATGGAGAAACACAAGGGCGTACCCAGGATCATAACCAGGGGGGGGGAAGCCATGGTCTAGTGGGGGGCAAGCCTTGGTCTAGAGGGGGGGGCAAGGGATTTATGAGATTATTTTCTTGAAAAAATAGTTTTATTTTTAGTTATATATCTTATACTAATATACATAATTTTCCGTGGGCTTAAAGAAACTTTGTTAAATTCTATCGTTTCAATTCAGTACTGATTTTCTATTCCCAAGCATATGTTGTGGATGGAGTCAACATTAAGGTGACGGATGAATTAAAGTATGTGGGAGTTACAATAACTTGAAACCTGTCGTGAGGAACACATAAAATAAATATTTGTGGCAGAGCTCTGAAGAAACTAAAATTCGTCGAGCGTGTCGTGAGAAGATTTTCCGATGGCCAAGTAAAAGAGTGCCTCTCTATGTCGCGCTCGTCCGGCCACACCTTGAATATGAATTGAGCATATGAGATCCGACGATGAAAGACTTAATAATTTGAAGTACATAAAATACAAAATAAAACTTCGCGATTCGTAAATAAAACTACTACTAGCGTATAGTAGCGTTATACGCACGTTAAGCGAATTGGGCAGGGAGCCGCCAAAGACTCAGAGGTTACGCGATTGGCTTACTTGTTTGATGATTTGAGAATATTTCAGAGGGACACGCAGAACAATTTATTAGAACCCTACAATATTTTCTGGTCCCATAGAACCGATAAATTAAGAGAGATGTTTTGTCGAACGGATAGGTATGGGAATTCGTTTTTCCCCGACACAATGAAGGACTTTAATAAATGGTAGGTGGAACTTCATTAGAGCATTTCCTTTTTGCTTGTTAATTGCTGCACACGCCTATTCGGGCGCCTTGCGGGATATTATGTAGATGTAGCATCTTCCCTGAATGGAAAAATTGAACGAGCGCTGCCTAGGGACTTTTGAATCATATAGCAACACACTATTGGCCACCTAGAACTAATATTTGGGCTCCTGACAGCCAGCGACGAGTGGTTAGGCAAGTAGTGACAGAAAAGTCCTGTACGAGAACTGTATGTGCGCTCTCATTGAGCAAGCGGTCGCAAGAATGGGGAAATTCCGCAGCTTCAGTGGTTTCTCTCTGAGCGCTCACTTCCTTGATCATGCCCATTTTCAACGTTATCCGTGTATCAGTTTATTTCATTCCGATTATGTGTTGTGAATATTTCAATTGTTTGTATTTTTCATTTACACTGCTACCATTTTTTTATTCCTCTTATGGCATTTTAATAAGAAATTGGATATCGTTTGTATTTGATATATTTTGTAAAAAAAATAGATATTTATTTGGAAATGCAAGACCCAAAGTATCGAAACGGTTCATTAAGTTATAAAAATTTAAAATTTCATCTTTTATGTTCTTCTGTCGGTATTTATTTGGCCGCTGACATGCTACTAATATGACCATTAAGTTTGCACTTCCCGCTCCTCCGATTCTAGTTCATTGCCGTGTTGCCGTTGTCCTGTTGTGGTAGTGGTTGGTGCCGTGGCGTCGCTGCCATTCTTAGACCATTTAAGTAAGTAGACGTGCCATTCGGGCGGAACGCTGTGGCCAACATCGCACGGCGGGGAAGTGAGTGGGATGAGGGAGCGTGACGTCACGGTTGGGACTGCAGACGATATTCCGTATGCGCGCTTGAGATATTTTAACGCTCATTAGCTGCAAAGTCGCTGAAAAGTGACGATATTGGGCACGCAAAATGATTATACACTTAATAAATATATTTTTACGATGAACTAAGGCATTTTATAGCCTTGACTGTGAGCAAAAAGCTAAATAAATCAAGATAAAGCTAGAAGCGATCGTATTAAATAAATTGATTAAGAATGTCATATGTAAACATGGGCGTACCCAGCGAAGGCCAGGGGGAGCAGCTGTCCCCCTAGAAGCAAAAATCGCAAAAGTCTTTAAGCAAAATCAGTACTGAATTGGAACGAAAGTATTCAACAAATTTTCTTCAAACCAACGAAAAATGATATGTATTAACATAAGTTAATTAACTGAAATAAAACTATTTTTTCAAGGAAATGATCTCATAAACTAATAAAGCGCTGTTATAATGTTCTGATAATGTTGGTTTCATTCATCTTTTCCATGCTAAAATGTCTCAACTTGGCTTGCCCCCCCCCCTCCTAGAACATGGCTTCCCCCCCCTACACCATGGCTTTCCTCCCCCTAGACCATACCTTTTCACCCCCTCTGGGTAAAAAGAAGAGGTCCTGGCAAGTATCACGTAATTTTTTCCGCAAAAACCAGTTTATTGCGATCTCGGTAATCTTCAATAAAAATAATTAAACAAATCGTTTTATTTATAAGCCCAGTACAATGAAGCCTAGATTAACGTATTTACACTGAAAATACACATTTTGAAAAATCCTACGTGAGATTAAAAAGAAGGCGTGGAGCAAAATCCTACGATATTTCACAAAGGGTGAAGGGAGGGGTCCATAAAAAGGCAAAATTATTTTTGAAGCGCTGCAAAACCGATTTGATAACTTGTGATGTATAGACCTTAGATCTGAAGGAATGACTATAAAAAATAGAATGGAAATACATCCTTCTGCTAATGCTAGTTTCTTTTCTTCGTTTTCATAAATTGTTTTTACTTAAAATTTCTGTATTTTGGAGGAAGAAAGAGCAGTATTTAAATATCTTTTATGGTCTTGCGTCTCCAAGTGCTTCGAAATATCATACTGCCGTGAAAAATAGAAATTTATCTGTTACATTTCACACATTTGACAGAGTAATCGCGTCTGGATTTTTTTAATAAAATGAGATTCACTTCTTAGATGATATTTGAATCCACATCCTTTTTTCTTACGTATTGTGACAAGAATATAAAAAATTAAATTATGTCGTAAATTGTTTAAAAAATTTTTATTGAAAACTCTGTAAGTACATACGTACAAAATTACATAAAAATATTTAATAAGTTATTCAATATATTAAATATAATTGATTGTTATAAAGCAAATTTATTTTTAAAATTATTTTAATCCAATCCTCTCTTTCTTTCTAATTATAAATATGTTAATGGTATTATTTATTCCCAGAATTTTCCGTAGCGTACGTAAATCGTAGGTGTCACTTGCAAAGCCGGCGCTAGACCTTTTTCCACCATCGCAAAATATATATAACACGAGAGCTGTCTGCTAAGTAAAACATTATGCATTTATGAAATAACTAAATTACTTACCTAAATAATATAAATGCTGATTTGTTGACATCCCTTTTTAGTAGCGCTAGCGCGCAGCTCAATTTGCATCGCATAATTGACCGTTTAAAAATTACTATATGCGAAGGCGTTGCCGCGTTACTTCGTGAATGACCGGCAAATTCTTTACACCATGACCCTTTTCCTCTCTAAAATTCCCCCCGTTTACAACTTTTGTACAAGATTTCATGTTTTTATAACGATGTTCCGAATAATGCTAGATCGCTAACGAGATAAGAAAAAATCTGCGGAAGTTTACAAAGGGCTTTGTTTTCATTTTACTGCCACAATATTTCTCGTCGCTGCCAATGCCGAAAAATGCCAATGTTCATTAATTGTAAGTTCACCAATCCAACCATGGTTGAGAGAATACTTGTCATACATAACGCAATAAATATTAGTACTTTTAATTGAAAAATCGCGAAGAAAATGGTCAAAATACCGCAGTGATACAGTGAATCCCCATTCGTAGCCATGCGCTACGACGATGAGCGTCCCAACCGTGACGTCACGCCGCTTTAAAAGTGGGTGGGGAAGGAAGGGAGCGGAGGGGAGATGTTGGCCACACGGCGAGACATGGGTAGGGGTGGGGAATGGCGGGTCTAGTTCTTATATGGTCTAAGCTGCCATTCAATAACAAAACACTTAAGGAATGCGAGAAAATGTTGTCTGTTTGGTCAGCTTCAGTTTAAAGGTGATCAGTGTCTCAAATTTCTGATTTTAACTGAGAATTGATTTTTCTCGTTTGTTGAGAGAACTCTTTAGGCTTATATATTTGTGTAACTTTGAAATCTGAATTGCCTGCGTCTGCTAAATCACCTAGGGCGCTGGCGTTGATTGGTGGTTGAAGTGGTGAGAGAAGGTTGATCTTGTTATGAAATTGTGCGTATTCAGCTGTCTAGACTTACAATGATTAGCAGATTTTTTATCAATTTAAAGTGTGGTTTACGGTAGCATTTGAACGACCTTGTTTTGATGAATACTTAAGACGCTAACGTGCGTTTCTGACACTGAATATATTTTCACTTAACTATCGTGTTAGAGGGTAAAAATGAAGACTTTACTTTTACTACTGTTCGGAGCTCTCTTTTGCTCATTCACATGCATCGCATACAAGCCAGTTGTTTTGATCCATGGGATCATGGCAGAAAAAGGAAGCCTAACCCTTTTAGCGAATAGGATTAGAGAGGTGAGTTGATCAGGTATTTGTATAGAACACTACTCGGTATAATAAAGAATACGTCACTAAACACGTTCACTTCTCAGGCTCACCCAGGAACTGAAATATACATGAGCGATAGATTTAACGGCTGGTCGAGTTTGGTCTCAATGTGGCATCAAGTGAAAGCCTTTGGGTCGGATTTGATGAACGTGTCATCATCGCACCCGGACGGGATACATCTAATTGGTACTTGGACTTCAGTATAAGGTTTAGTAAAAGTATAGTGATTTGAAGCTAATGCTTTACTTGAGAAGCTTTGCTACTTTTAAGAGTTGTAACGTATTCGTGATCATGGAATTATATAAGTAGACTGTGAATATTCTATCCGGAGTCGAGTGCTGAGGGTGATGTATCATGAAATTCACTACTAAAATGTGGCATTCGTTTCCTTCTAGGATTTTCTCAAGGTGGATTGATTTCTCGAGGCATTCTGGAGAGCTTTCCTGGTCACAATGTAAAGACGTTCATATCCCTAAGCTCTCCGCAGGCGGGGCAGTATGGAAGTATGCGAGTGTGATTTTTTTAAATTATTTTTAATGTACTTAAAAGTATTCTACAATGTAATTGCACGGTTAGGGAATTATATGGTTAATCACAACAGGCTTAGATAAATACACCTTGTTGAAATCATTCCATCTTTCTAATTACGGTTGCACTTCTTCTGGAGGTGCTGTTTCCAAAGAAGCTTTTCATTTTATATTTGATTCCAGTGAATACCACATAGACAACTTTTATTAACTAGTACTTACTTTTATTTATATAAACCTGTAGCTGTAAAGCCCAGGCCATATTTTCATGAATTTTCACTGGGCTAAATTGAAGCTACTAAAAATCACCATTTCCACCCAAAAACTCATCCAAGTTACAAAAACCAATTTATTTTTCAATGGATGTGGTGCAATTCCTTTTAATCTACAGGAAGAAAATTTGGCCCTTAACTTAGCCATCGGTCTGTCAGTGGGGGGACAGTCTTGGCACGTGACATTATTGTAAACGCCTGCTAATTAAGCTCGGATTGCATGCCCTCCACAAAGCTAACCTGTAGAATTCGGCCTCGATACCCTAAGTAAATCTTTTATTCTTTGCAAAACATCCCTCCGTGTATTGCGATTCTAAATATGGCTTCCTTCTTATTAAACATCAACTCATTATTACGGATTTCCTAGTTGAGAGTTTCCATCGCCTATCGAGACCAATTTTGCTCATTTTTACTTTTAGGACCACACCAGGTGATGAAATAGACAATCTTGAATGTATATATATATTTGAAACAATGTTTTGTGAGTTTATTTTGAGGTATGGTGACATTATAGATTAAAAACTAAACCTTTTAGTGTTCCATACAGTATTTATGAAAAAACTCAACCGGTTTCAACCTTTTCAGGTCTTTATCAAGAGGTTTATAATAATGATAATGACCTGAAAAGGTGGAAACCGTTTGGTTTTTTTATGCATATTGTGTGGAATACAACAAAGTTTATTTTTGTGTTCATAATATATATATATGTATTAATTATAATACTCATGCAGACGATAAATAAGTTTAACCTGTGTGGCCTTTGTGTCAGCGCTTGGCAATGCTTTTTTGTCAAAGGCCCTGTGATTGGTTGGTTTCATCCAAATGGATGAAAATTTAGAACCTGTCATATCCATTTGGACAAAACGATTTTGGTCCAAACGATAGGACCAAAAGACAGTTGGATGAAATTTTGACCGTGGGACACAGTACCCGTCAGTTGTATCAAAATTTGATGCAAATTTGACCGTGGGACATCGGCTTAAGGATTGCAGTTCCCACAGAGCTACGGAGGTATGGATTCAGGTTGGAGGGGAGATTTCCTTCAGCTTCCAAGTCGATCGATAATACTGGTACTCGGGACTGAGTGTTCGGAAAATACGATGATGAAGTAGTGACAACGGGAGTGTTGCATTCGGGTTGCTCTTCTTCAGCTCAGTAATCAGGTCATGGAACATGTTCGCCAGTTGAGAAGTGTGCTTAGGGACGGATGCGAGGTCGTCTATAGAAAACTCAAAGAAGTTATCGAACAGCGTGTACAGCCGAGCAAGGAGGATTGTTCGAACACTGACATGAGTGTATCCCAAATATCTTTGGCATCAGTCTTCTTGCGAACATGGATAGAAGGCTCTTCATCAAGCGCAGTACCAATAATGCGAGCCGCTCGCACCTCACATTGCCAGTGGCAGTAGGCATCCGACGGTTCCTTATCACCTATTGGCGCGGCCGGACACTTACATGTACCGTCGACGATGGAATAAAGACACTGCTCTTCAAACACAGTCCAATCTGCCTCTTCCATGTTTCCCATTGGTCTTCACTCGCTAGCTTGTGAACACTTGAGGTAACTCTACTTTCATCACTAGTTTCCAACTTTGTTTCCACCATGTTGGGTAGTTATTCACTGCGTGGTCCAATGTCTGTAACTGTCAATTAGTCAAAAAATCACAGAATTTCACTTAAACGCAGTGTTGAAGTTTGTCTGAGCCCATAACCTGTTGTGGTTACTAATACATAATTAGAAGACTTGGACCCAAAAGTAACTAATGACGAACAACTTTTAATGGAACCGAAATAAAGAGATGCTCACACAAAGAGACATTGGCAACGACTGGTTACAACAGGAAACTAGAGGTTGCTAGCAGTAAACATATATGCCACAGGTGACAGCACCACCAAGTTGCACTCGAGCGCACTAGATGGCGCCATGTACCCATAAATGGTGAGGGTTATTTCAACTTCAATAACTGTGCCATCAACTTTTGGCCTGCAAGACTTGGCTTCTTTACTGATAAATTTGAGAGGTGTTGAGGGAAATTAAGGAAACAAGAGGAAAAAAGGAGTCTATTAATGATGGCTAATCAGATTTGACCTGATCCACAGCTGCTCAATTCTGTGATGATGATAGTGGTTGGTAGCATAAACACTGGCTATGACTGAGCGACTGACATGGATGAAAATCTTGAAAGATTTCTTTCACATCCCTTGGGGAATTTTGGGGAAAATTTTTTGTAAAGATACTTTCAAATGCGTTTCACTTGCACTGCTTATTTCAAGTTTAGTATGACATGGAAGTTACTGCTCATTTTCCAAATCTTTGCTTAGTGGAAAATTTGAGTCGTTCAACTGCATATATGGTTGAAAATACTGTCATTCACTTATAATTTCCTAGTTTGATTTGAAATAAAAATTATGTGTACATGTGTATCTACTCATTTCTGTCATTCGAGATGGACTGGAAGGCTCGATTAATAAAGTGTCACTCTTGAATAGACACTGTTTTTATTAATAGCATTTATATTTTTTTCTTTTCCAGCTAAATTCCTTCATTTGTTTTTTCCAAATTTATGGAAAAAAACTGCTTATGAATTGTTCTATTCGGAAGTGGGCCAATACACATCTGTTGCTAATTACTGGAATGATCCATACCATCAGTCGCTGTATTACCGCTACAGTGCCTATCTGCCTCAGTTAAACAATGAAATAATCACATCTAACAGTGAAAACCAATTGGCTAGCTTTTCTTCTCTGGAACATCTAGTTTTGATTGGTGGTCCTGATGATGGGGTCATAACTCCGTGGCAGTCAAGGTAAGGGTGATAATACAATTCATCTTCTGAAAAATAAACTGAACCACTGAACCATAAGTGATGTTATAGTTTCAATAAAATCAGCAATAGGGTGGTTTCCTATTTGTTCAATTGCATAAATCAAAAGATTATTTCTCCTGGAGTTCATATTTCACACCTTTAGATTTTTGAATGGCAAAATCAATTTTTTGCGATTAAATTAAAAGTGAAATTTTTCGAGCGCACGAAAACGCTTCGGCAAAGTATGAATGCTGGGAAAAGCCTGCGTGATGTCATTCTGGTTCCGGCTGCAACCATGTGAGGCTATGAGAGCTGCTACGATGCAGGCTGCTAGCAGGTAGCTGAGTACCCTGCTAGCAGGTAGAGCTTGGTTTAATTAAGTATTATTAATACCCTATCAATTAAGGAAACTTTCCAACCAAAGGCAATTTTAATAAATGATTAGTGAGAGATGTTTCCCTGAGCTCTGTGCCTCATGCATGCGCTGGTAATCTCAGACGATGTAAATCTCGTATCTATTCTTATAGAATCTGGGTCCCTGTGACGTCACATGGAGTGGCATCGCATGGGTGCCAATCTGGCCTTTTTCAAATGAGGTTAAAATTGACCATTAATATTCGTCTGCACTGGGGTTTCAAAAACTAAATACTTTGTATATTATGAATACACTAATGGTGGGTAATGAATTACAATTTATGCCTTTTGTTTTCTTTGATGAAGGAAACTACCCTATAATGTATGTGTATGTTTGTTTGAATCATAATTTGTATACCCCCTTTTTATTTTGATATATAAATGAAGCAATCCTTAATTGCAGGATTGAGTTATTTTTAAATAATATTTACTCCTTTTCAGTCACTTCGGATACTACAATATGAGCGATGAAGTTGTTGAGATGAGGGATCGAGAAATTTACTCCAAAGACTTATTTGGACTAAAAACATTGGATTCATTTGGAAAAATTACCACTATTGTATGTAATGGAGTGCAGCACTTTGACTGGCATCTCAATTTATCTGTTATTGACAATCATATTATTCCTTATTTAGATTAATGAAATTATGTGCATTAATTAGTATGTGACTCTGTCTGTTGTTGAAGGCCGAAAATGACTAGCTTAAAATGGTTTATCCATCAATTTCAAATGCTCCCATTTGAAGCTGTGTTGTTACCAAAAAAAAAGCTGCTCAATCTTTGCTGCAGAAATCGGAAGCCTATGAATGATTATGATAATTTTTTCTAGTCGCTTTTTCTTGGTAAATTGTGAGATTGATGGTACGTATCTATATTTTGGATACAGCTGAAGTACCACTGGCTGTGGTGACTAGACTATCTCTTATGTGGTGCTGCTTAAGAGATTATTGCATGCAGTTTTGATGGAGCTGACATGCATATTAACTACCCGTCTGAAAACTATAGAGAGCATAACCCCAGTGTCATAAAATATTCTCTCTATCATCTTGGAGTGTGGTGGCCCAGTAGGTACAATGCTTGGCTACTGATGGAGGTTATTGGATTCCAGTCCTGGTTAAAGCTTTCTGACACCCCTGAAAGTATCGTCTGGCAAGGTAAGGTACCCAAGGGTCACCAGCAGATTGCATTCAAACTTCGCAATGTGATAGGAAATTAAATTTGCAAAGACAAATGTGATCCCTGAAGCACCTGATGAGAATTAGTTTTCCAGCTACTATTAGTGGAAAATAATATAAGTAAAATGTGTAGATTTGCGCAATCCGTGAACAATATTACTATCTAGTTGCAGTATATTGCAGCTCCAGTCATATATATTTAGAGATGGTTACTTGTTGCTATGCTCGAGGTAGAGTGCCATAGGAGTGGTATTGTTGTTATAATGTGTTATTGTTCTATTACCGATTTCGTTGATTGATAAGTAATTTCTGTCAGAAATGTCTTCAAAACTAGGGTCCATTGGTTGCTTGAGCGAGAGCACTTATCACTTAAAATTTCATTTACCGTTGAAGTTTGAACACAATCTGGTAGTGACCCTTGGGTACCTTCCCTTGCAAGTGTCCAGGCTCAGGGAAGGAGTCTGGCCCCCCAACCCTGAATATGAGACTTCACATGTTTGTGACCTAGTCTGTGGTGACCTCCACCCTCACCTGTCCAAACAGTCAAATGGGTTGAATCACTGAATGAGTGATAATCATTTTACTGAACTTTTATGTTGGGTAGATATCAGTGGTTTGTCGGTTGATGCATTCCAATATGTATCCTGATGGCTGATGAAAAGGAAACATTTGGCCCCTCAAAAAGAAAGAGAGAATTAGGGGAATGAGTAAATGTTATCCATATTTTTAATAACTCAATTAAATTTTACTATATTTTATATGGGAATACTGTCAGATTTTTTTCTGATTGTAAACTTGTATGCATTAAGTTAGAATGTTTCATTAAACCAAACTATGTGTCATCGGAAAGAATTGTCACGGTCAGTTTGGACCCTTCTCTGTTCAAGGTGGATGGATAGGGGTATTATAAATCGTCTCCAGCGATACTTTATGGATGTTATTAATCTACATAATGAAATATGGATTTTACTTTTGTGTTTCATTGTGATGGATGGATTTGGCATCTATCATCCACTTATGGCACCATCATATTTAATATTTTCTATGCACTGTCTTCTTGTTGCACCATCATGAAATCATCCATTGCGTTTACCTTTGAGCCATGACATAAACAGCTATTAATGAAAATTTATTCTCTCATAATGCAATTCTAACTTACTTTTAGTTATGTAGAGTGATTTTAAAGATGCACATTATCTATGTGTATTTTATTAAATATTTTTGTATCAAATATGTCTCTCTTTGAGATCTGGAATGATTATTTCATGGAAACCTTAGTATTTGCTGTGCTCCATAGCCTCTGTTTTTCTTTCACTGTCTTCCTGTTAGTGTACAAGTAACTGGGTGCTTCCTGGAGGAGTGAATGCTACCACAATGGCTCAGTGCTAGTGCTTAGTAATTTCTCTTGAGTCACCTTTTTAGCCCAATACTTGCCTAAGCACTCATCCCCGATTGGCACAAATGAAAATGTTAGCTCTTGGTGGCCATTGGTGGTTTTCTAGATGATTTTAAAGGCTGCACTCAATTGACTCTTTCCAATCAGGGAGGCTGAGAATATGATAAACAGTATTCTGGCTAAGTGTTTAGCACATTCCCTGCCACGAATTTTTTTAGAGGAATTCACCCATTGTGCCAAAGTATTTTTTCTTTTTCTTTTCACTTTAATACTTGGATCCTTTCCACTTGAGTTTTCGTGAGCATTTGGCTACGTGTGCTGTATCGGTCATGTCATATACGCAGCACCAAAGTAACTGCGACCAATGGCTTTTTTGTCCAATTAGAGGATAGAAAAGTGTCTCATTCTTCGACCTATGAGCGAAGGGATGTGAAGATGAAGTACACGTTTTGGTCGTTATGAATGAAGTGGCAGTGTACGTGTGAGTGAAAGCTCCGAGTGCTTACTCACCCTGAATGCAGCCATTTTCACGTGGGAGGCTGAATCATCGACCAAATAAAATTAATCAATGAAATAATATTATTTAATTTAATATGAGTTGTGCCACATTATTGTACCAAATATTTTACATAATATGGAGCTCAGAAATAAGCAACAGAGTTAACTGAGTTTTGAGAGAATAATTCTTTTTGGGATTATAATTTTTAACTCTAGAATTTTCCATTTAATATAATTGAGATTTTAAAAAAACAATGATAACAGTATTGTGCTAAGCCATCTTTTCTTCCTTCCTGATTGTTTTTTTGGAATATTTTACATGCTGCAAAAGTGAGAGCATAATCTTGGCTTTAAAAGTTTGTTTATTTTAACATTCATTTTACTGGTTTACTTGAGAATTGCCCCATGGAGTGCAAGGAAAATGGATTCTCTGAACTTATTTAATTGCTCAGTTAGTAAGGGTTATAGTAAGCTATGAGAGATTATACCCAGCCTGTTCTAAGTAAATTCTAGTCATATTCAAGCGTGTGTTTTGTCATCTAATTTAATGCAAGTATTGCTCATTTACATTAAGTAATATGGTATTTTAATTTATTCAAAGCGAAATGTAGTTATCAATGTGACTTATTTAGTATTTTGTCCATTATTCCTTGCAAGGGCAATTGAAATGCTGAAAACAAGATAATTTTTTTGTTATGAGCGATGATTTTTTTTGCTCCAACAATCTTGTGGTAAATGGATAAAAATATTTGTAAGCCATCATCAATTTGGGTTTGTCTATTCAGTTGGTGTGCTCATTTTCATTAGTGAATTAATTTTATGGCTGCTAAATTCTTAATATTTTAATGAACCTAATATTTAGGTTGTAATTTTATGTGTGTTTAAATGTGTTAGAACATAAATATTTTCTCCTCCATGTGGTACAGTTGATCTTTTAAGAGGATATGAATATTATGTTGTAATCATTGATGACCATTGATGAAATCTTCTCGGGAAATCAGCCGGGTGATGATGGCCATTGCTGCCAACGTTTCGATGGCCTTCTCTGCCATCGTCTTCAGGGCGAATGATGGACCTGGTTATTGCGGGGCTTATATACGCCGTTGGGGAGGTCAGGTCGTCCGTGATTGGTCAGTTTTTTAGAGTCCTCTCCTCCTCTCAGCTTACCCATTCTTTTTATGATTGGGTTCCACGATTTGCTAAGGTTGAAACCCGCGTCCCTATTCATTTTATTATTTGTGATTCGTATTTCGATAGCTTCCTTTGTAAGGCGGTCCCAATATCCCTTTGCCTTGCAGAGGATTTTTGTTTCATTGAACTTGTGTTAATGCCACACCATCAAGTTCAATGAAACAAAAATCCTCTGCAAGGCAAAGGGATATTGGGACCGCCTTACAAAGGAAGCTATCGAAATACGAATCACAAATAATAAAATGAATAGGGACGCGGGTTTCAACCTTAGCAAATCGTGGAACCCAATCATAAAAAGAATGGGTAAGCTGAGAGGAGGAGAGGACTCTAAAAAACTGACCAATCACGGACGACCTGACCTCCCCAACGGCGTATATAAGCCCGGCAATAACCAGGTCCATCATTCGCCCTGAAGACGATGGCAGAGAAGGCCATCGAAACGTTGGCAGCAATGGCCATCATCACCCGGCTGATTTCCCGAGAAGATTTCATCAACAGCATTCGCCGGGAAAGAACCAAATCCTTCTTCATTGATGACCAGTTGTGAATCACACTCCATTTGTCATTTGCTGGGGTAATTTTCTTGTAATCTCTTTTTTTTACAATTTGTTATATGTATGTATGTATTGTGAAAAAGGATATGTTACCAGTATGTCTGAGAATGAGTTGATTTGGATTAAATTATGTCAATAAAACATTATATGATGCACATTGTGTGTTCCAGAATTTCCATCGTTTTGTGATGAGGAGAGTGACTTCCCATAAGTTTGAAAAGGAGTATCAATTATTTCTATGAAAATCTTATCATTCCCGAAGAAAGGAATTTTGAAAATGTATACCTTTCTATACATTGCACCACTGTTCTGTATGTGGGTGTGATATGAGATAAATCAGCACGATGAAGCAGAATTATGATGGAATTTGGGCTCCAAGAAATTAAGATCATAGGCTAACATCATCATCCTGTGCTCTGTTAGAAGCTTTACAACCCCTACTCTATCTGCGAATCAAGACCTACATTCAATGATAGTGATTTAATACTAAACATAGAAGACAAGAAAAATAAAAACCTCACAATATAATTGGAGCTTTAAATTCATATGTTTTTGAATCAATTGCCATGGTTGTTCCATCTGTCTACATAATTTTAGCCTTGTCCCCCTACATATATCCCATAAACTTTCATGGTATTTCTTTTATGGTTGGCTAATTTACTTTATGGAACCTCAAATACATGGTTAAATAAATATAGTTAACGTTGTGAATTCCATACACCTTTTATTGGCATACTAATTTCTTTCAAATTTATCATGCTATTCTCTTGGTAAATATGTGTACTCTTTCTTGCAGCAAGTGCACTGATATTGTTTTGATTTTTTTGGTTCTGTCTTTTATGGAAAAAGGGGATGGATAGCAGTTGATATAGATGTGCCGTTACATTGTCAAATCTTGGCAATTCGTAACGGAAGCCCAGGTACAGGGAACTCCTTTTATCCATCACTGATCAGGTGAGGGAAAAACCTCCACAAATAAAAGAATAATAAAACCAGTGAGAGAAATAATAGGGTGGTGTCCTATTATTTTTTTATTACCTAAATCAAATGATTATTACTCTTGAAGTATGCATTTCACTCTCTTAGATTTTCGAATATCAATATCTATTTTTCACGATTAAATGAAAAGTGAAAGTTTTCAAGCGCGCGAAAATGCGATGGCTAATCATTCATCTCATGTTTTATCTCCTATTTTTTTTATCACCTATGAGGTTTTCCTTAAATCTTGGTGGAGGTAAGAAAATACGTCTTCTTGGTGCATTTTTTTAAAGATTTAAACCATCAAAATGTCGTCTTTTTTATCAAAAAGAAGAGGTCGCGATTGGGTCATGGTGGAGGGAAGGAAAGAGGTATTATTGACCCTCGTTTTTTCGAGCATCTAAATGACGCCTAAAAGACATCTTTTTGACCAATTTTAATGGGTGATTATTAAGAGATGTTTCCCTGAGCTCTGTGCCTCATGCGTGCACTGATAATCTCAGACATTGTAAAACTCCTATCCACTCGTACAAAAACTAGGTCCCTGTGACGTCACGTGGAGTGGAATCGCATGGGCGCTAATCTGGTCTTTTTCAAATGAGGTTAAAATTGACCATTTCCATTCATCTAAACTGGGATTTCTAAAACCAAATAATTTGTATATTTTGGATACACTAATGGTGGGTAACGAATCGCAATCAATGCATTTCGTTTTCGTTTGAAGGAAACTACCCTATTGTATCAAAATTACATATCATGTTCATTTAACTACCATTTGAAGGAATAAATGTTCAATGTAAGAAGTATTTTATTAATAATTAATTATCTCAAAAAAAAACTTAAACAATACTAAAATCTATGAACCAAAGGTGAAGATGTCAGCATCAAAACTAAGTTGAGAATCACTTTCAGAGGACGAACGATGTGACTATGCTGATATGACAGAAAGCAAAACAGATTGCATGACTGGACAGGAATGATCCGGACAGACGCAATTAGAATGTAAAAACCACCAACCTTCGAGACTTATGCTTGTAGTAATAGAAAATATTGCGAAAGTAAATGGCTTCGGTGTTTAATGCATTTATACTTCCCGCTCCCAAATTCGATTCATTTCAGCCGTGTGGTTCAGTGGTCGGAAATATATCGTCGAAAGCGGTCGAAAGGTTGGCTTGCTTCGATTGGCTTCGATATCCTCCGTCGTCTACAAATTTCGGACGCGGTGAATTGTTTACTTGTGGTAATTTACTTATGGGGTGTTATTGTTTGATTTGAATTAATTTCGCAAGTATTTTTTTAATTAGTTGTTCAATTTTAACATGTTTTTCCTAGGATCAGTTGCGTATGCTTACATACACCACGTGTCGCTGAAAACGTCAATATGAGCGGCGATATCACGGAAGAAATGAAGAATGTCTCTTTAAACAGTGAGAAGGCATGAAAGTATTATTTATTTAATTTATACTGAAATGTTTGGAGTTGTCAATCTGTTTCGCATCTCTGCCAAGATAAAAATTTCCTGCCGTTGTGTATCGGTTGGTGGCTTCCTTACTATTGATCCCTTTATGCCTAATGTTTGCACATATATTGCATTATGCCCTTTTTTGCTTTAAGGATCGAGTAGTGTGTGTAGGTTTGGTGTTTATCATTTATTCTCCCATTATGTGGCCTATTCTTATCACAATCTCCTGAAGTCTTGATCACGGCTGATGCAATGTTTTTCTGTAATTTTTGTATAGTGGTTGCCTTATTTCAGCACCAATTTATCTATAATAGCTGCTGTAATGAGGTATATTTCATATTCTCATAGCTATTGCTGACAGATTTTTGTATCGTACTGTTTCAGGATAGCGTAAAGGATGCTTATTTTTAACCTGAATTTCATTCGATTCTAAGTTATTTATGTGGTACTATTAATAGCATTTATCATTATTTACCTGTTCCAATTCGATTTCTGAACAAGTTGTGGATAATATTTTTAGATGTGTTTTCGTTCTTAAGCTATAATTATGCTTGTCCAGAGGCGCTTGCATTGCTTTTGGTTGAAACACCGGTACTAGAAAGTATTCACCTTGTTAGAGGAATTATTCTGTCAGTATCCTCTTCAAAAAGCTCCTCATTTGTTTTAAAAGTATGGTTGAATGAAGTTAGCTTAATTCAACTGTATACGTGTGTACTAGCTCGAACACGGTCACTTGCTCTTGGTAATTGCAATAATTTTTTTGCAGATTTAAGATTTGTTTTGCTGTGATTCCAATATTTCCAATACGAAATCCCTGCTGTAATAATAAAGATGGAATTGCTTAAAGGTGGAAATATAGTTCTCGAAGAACTAGATAAGTTAAACCAGCACTTTAGTAACCACAGTTATGCAGAAGGGTACTGTGTGAGCTCCTCAGATTTTTGTCTATTCGAGAAGCTAAAGAATGTTCCTCCAGAAGAATTCACGCATTTATCCCGTTGGTATCGACACATAGATATACTACGGCATGAAGTGAAGCTAAATGATGTAAGCCGGATTTAAATAATTCATTTTGGAAAGTTTCCAATGTTTCATGTCAAAACTCGTTAATCTGCACAATTACTCTTTTAACTACCGAAAAAAATGCGTACAAATTATATAATTTCCAAGTGTTATTAGGTTTAGGAGCCTTCTAATATAACCATTGGTATCATTACACACTCTTCATTCTCCAGGCTGTCAAAAGTAAACCAGCTAAGATGAAAGTCAAATCTAAGGAGGCAAATGAGAAGAGTGGTGTTGCAGAGCTTAATCCATGGCCTGAGTACATTGAGGTAAGCTATTAACCATAATTAATGGCGGCCAGATGTCTGAAGATTTGGTGGTGTACTGATCTGAATGGTATATGAAGTTTAGATGATAGCATTTCCCTTTTAAATCTCTTCTTTAAAACGATAGATGTTTATTATTTCAAGATAGGGATCTAAATCATCTCTTTTGCTCAGGGGAACATCAAATTCCATGCATTAGTAGAGATATCTCAATCACTTTTTTTGTTCAAATGGCATCTCTGCATATTTTTTGTTGCAAAAATATACATGTACTTAAAACTGTTAATTGCATTTTTTGGACGAGTTGAATGGACTGTGTGGAGTGAAGAACACTAGTTTAACAGTATCAAAACATTAAACATTGTTGAAGAAGAAGAAAGGTTTAAAAAATGGAATAAATGATGGAGTAAAGGAATCACACTAGTGTCAATCCTGTCTCTTTGTTGAAATTGATTACATTTTACGGAAGTAAATTGGACACCAATGTATTTAGCATTTTATGGCCATAGTTTCTGGGAAGGCACCTAATTGCAGTGTTATTGGATGCATTATGAATTTATTGAAGTTAACTCTGTTAAGATGAATGAGATGATTATGAAAGAATGTGCATGGTTATATTCAGTTGTGAACATTTTTGTGAAATATGTTGTACTGTGATCTCATTGGAAGTGCATGCTTAATTAATTAGATATATTTAGCTATTTCATAAGCATCTAACCGTTCCCTCACGTGACAAACTTCATACGTAATTACAATGTTGTGGATGGTATGTTCTCCAACAAATAGCAAGTATGAAAAATGAATTCTACCGGCCGAAAATTTCATCTGCTTAACTATTCGTTAAGTTGGCATGGCTTTTTCAGATTGCTTCATATTTTAGCATATTGAGTGCTGAAATACAGAAAGGGTCATCCACTTGGTGTTATCAGGTGATTGAGGACATTAATTGTTGGCCAGGCTTGTGTTATCTTTTCTGCTTTATAACTCTTCCATTTTATTCACTGGCCATCACATTTTTACAGTGGATACGGCCCAAGTTACCTATGATTAGGAGAACTGTTGCAATTTATTTTTTACATAATAATGTATCCTTTTTACAATGTACTCATCGTCTAGGATCTTTAATTTTGAATTTTTACCAGTATTTTTGGGAAATTGGTTAACCAAATACGGCATGTGGAACAATAATGGATTAATCAACCTTGCTCACTATTTGGAATAAAAAAATAATAGATTCTATAGATAACTCCTGGAAGTATTTTCACCTTACTTATAAAGACAATATGTTTCATTTGGTTTTGGCTTGCCCAGTACTGACGGGCCAAAATAATTTTCAATATCATCTAATGTTTTCCCTTAGTAATAATGAGGCTGATAAGTCTTATATGTCTACATTGTAAAATAGTTTATACTTGGCATTAATAAATATTTGTTTATGTCTCCTCACCCGTGTTTAATTAATTTTACAAGTAATTTTACTATTTAGTTAAATTTTTACTTTATTTTTAGGAAAGGTTGAATTTGTGGAATAAGTTAAAAACACAATATGATTTGGAAATACAGTCCAAAACACCCGAACCAATAACGGTCACGTTACCTGATGGAAAGAAAGTTGAAGCTCAGTCTTGGCGTACTTCACCTTATGATGTTGCCAAAGGAATAAGGTTGGTACAAATTACTTTAATTGAGATTAATTACTTCACTCTGTCTTCATTTTCCATTAAGTATCTTGGTCTCTTATGCTTTTAAGAAACTACTCATGAGGCCTCCTTAATTTTAGGATATCCGAATAATTGAGTGGCTGAACTGCCATTAATGTTTACATTATTTCTTGATTTTTGTTTTTGATTGGCTATCACCACTTAAACACATAAAAACATGGCCTGGGTTTGTATGTGCAATAAGATCACCATATGGGGACTGGTAAGGGTGCAAAGTATAAGCTTAATGTGTATATCATTAGCAGCTGTATGAAAAGTAAGGAGTGTTATAGATGAAGGTCTGTGAAATTCATGAGACGCGATATCGCAAAATAACCTGATAACCAAATCTAATAACTAATTCTTCAGGTGAGACAGCATCTCATTCTAAATGTTTCAGGATTGATTAATGGGAAATAATTTATGTAAAACAAACAATATATTATTATTTTTCTGCAGTTATTATGTTATTTAAGAGTTCTTCCCAGACTCATTGCGAGCTTTCTTTGCCAGTTCGCGATCTATTTATTGGCGATAATATGGTTGTACTCGATTTTATTAAATGCTCCATGTAAGGCCTGGTTTCGAAAACCACACATCTGTGGCTGTGTGATCATGGATACAGAAAAGTGGTTTGCACAAATGCTTCAAAACCACTGCTCGACATCAGAAACTACACTGTCAGGCACCACGCCACGTAGTCGCGTCTCGCAGAAGTTGCCGGGTTGCAACTGCTGCGTGACATGTATCCGTGATCAAGGACCACGGTCGCGCACTGCAAGGCTTTGAAAACAGGAACACGGTGCTCCCGTGAATCGCTTTCGCTAGTGCGTGTTCGCTTCCGTTTTATGAAGGGGATTCTTACGCAAATAATAAGCCCGGTGTATCCTAGAATTTATGCCGTAATGAGGGAGAGTGAAAATTATGCATGGATAATCCTCAACCCGGATAAGCCACAGCCGGATAATCGGGAGTCTGTTGTATTTTTAGTTGTGTGTGCTTTTTTCCCTGCCTTTCCTGACCGATTGGCGACAGCTGTAAACAAAACTAAGCGATTTTGTTGTATCTAGCTGCTGTCCTACCTTCCCTCAACACCTGGGTGAGGGGTATCGAATGGGAACCCATGACATGAAGCATTTCGGCCAATTTGTAAGTTATACAGTACTATGATTATACCGTAGCTACCCAGCACTCAGTTTGAAAACACCATTGTGAGTGGTTTTGTTTTGTGGTTGGGCTGTTTTTTTTATCATGGTTCCAGATTTAAATATCAAACAAAGGAAAGGAATTTTAAAAAGCCAAAAGCTAGTGATACGGCTCATACCAGGGCAAGTCAATTCAGCTCAGAAGGATTTTATGTGAAAGCAAGAGTATTAGTGTGCAAAGTTTGCTATAAAAGATTTATTTGAAAGATGTGACACGTTGTTTAAGTACATCAGTAGCGATCCACATAAACGTGCGAAAGAAAGGGGACCCACAAAACGTCAGCTATCATTTGGACACACAGTCACTCAGTTAAAGAAAGTGAAGGTGGAGCTTGTTGTTGCTACTACTGAAGCATTTTTAAAGGCTTTATTTAGTGTAGAGAAACTTGACAATCCAAAAATTCTGGAATGGCTCTCAAAGTATATATGTATAAGGTAGAGGGGATTTGCTGTTTGCCGATCATATTCGCCAAGACTACATACTTGAACCATGTATACCTTGAACCAATATAACTTGAACCATTTCCTTCATTTAGTTTTATCAGAAATTTTGTACAATCAAAATTGTGTTAAATGTTATCTAAAATGCTTAATAAAAGTATAAGTATTCATGAAACATGTACGATAAAATAATAAAATGCCTATAAATGTGGAAAAATTGTAGCATTATAATGACACCGCCAAGATTTTCTATTACACCGAAATCACATGGTTTAAAACAAATTTTAGCAAAAAATAAAGCCACTTTACGGATTTCTAGTTATAGATTAAGGATTAGAGAAGGCAGATAAAGTGTAATTACTTTCAAGGCATTTGTTAGTTGATTTTTTTCCAATCTATAGCTCCTCTTTAAGTGTACATCTCCATTTACCATTAGGTGAAATCGAGAGATGTAATTTTTAATCCCGTGATTGTCTGTGGGGTAAAACATGTTTTGTGAAGTTGCTTATGTTCAAATTTAAATTTAAAAAATATGCTCTGAGTGTCCATTATCAATATTTTTACCAGTCTTTCATACACCATGTCTGCTGCAACAGCTGAATTTCATAAAGTGCACACTTCTTTTGTTTTCAGGATCAGTGAGGACCTCGGGTCACTTAAAGATTTTTCTCATGATATGTTATTTTAAATGCTTAAAGTAGTTAAATTATCCCCTGATAAAAGGATAATGGAAAATTACTTTTTGTTGTGGTAAAGTAACGTTTTGAGTTTGATACCACTATTTACTGAGAACAGATTGAAATTTTAATATCAATAGCTTAATTTTATATTTTGGATTTGATTACTCATTGATGTACTATCAAAGGTTTTACGATGGAGTGTTGTGGGCTATATCCTTAGGGAAAATTCCTTGAGCTCTTCATCTAACATGATCTTAGTTCATTCAACCACACTAAACAACTGTGTCTGGAGCCTTATGATCACCTCTCTCCAAACTAATTACTGTTGGTGTTAATTAGTGTTAATAAACTGGACTGAAAGCAAAAGGTTGCCATTGGTTATGATTCATTTATTAGCATTGAAGTAAGAAGAGGTGGGTTGAATGTATGTACTCGAGCACTTTGAAGTGTATTTCTATTTTTCCCTGGAAACCATGAGTATGCCTCGAAATTTCAATTAAGTCTCTCTTTGTGCTTAATTTTGTAAATTCATTGCTACTAGAAGTGGCCAATTTCCATTATTCTGTGATAGAGTTCTCTCATGCTGTGGTGAATGCAGTTGCTCATGTGTGAATTGATGTTAATTTTTACATATTTCCTTTATTTTTTCACACTTTAGCCAGGGTTTGGCTGATAATACTGTGATTTCCAAGGTAAATGGAGAACTCTGGGATATCGATCGGCCACTGGAGACCAGTTGTACTCTTCAGCTTCTTAAGTTTGATGATGAAGAAGGTAGGGTCCTGTTGGTGAATCAAAATAGTTTCTATGATCTCTTACAAGTCTGCATGCTAAAAAATTACTTCTTTTGTAATGGTAATTGTGCTTCATTTAAAACAAACTGTCTTTTTTGAAGTTCTGTACTCCTTTTTCTTATCAGTCCACCCATTCGTATTTAATAGCTTCAATAACTTAACTTCAAGTTCCCTAATAATTTTCTTCGTACAATTTATCATTTAAAGCAATCAAGTTTTCGATACTATCATGAGTAATCGGAAAATTAGTGAATCATTTAGTTTCAAGTTCTGAAAAGGAAATTCAGTTTAAACTTTCAGAATGCTTGAATATTTTCTCTAACAGAAGAAAAGGTGGTTAAACTTTTAACTACCTCTATAAAATTTGCTTTAAGCTTGTATTAGTTTTTTTATTCCTTTTGTCAGAGAATTTATAAATGGGAAGCATGAAATGTTTTTATGTGCTTGATACATATCATTAGTAAGATTAGACCTCTAAGGTATATGAAGCCATGCATTACCTCTCAGATAGCATTACCATTTTCCTGTTTTTCTGGTTTATTTTCTGAAATTCAAAGCTGAAACTTGGCTTCTCATTAGTCTTCACATTTTAGCCCAACAGGTTTTTTGGCATTCCACTGCTCACGTCCTTGGTGAGGCCATGGAACGAATATATGGAGGTTGCTTATGCTATGGACCTCCCATTGATGGAGGCTTCTACTATGATATGTTTCTTGATAACAAACAGGTTAGTCAAAAGTCTTTTCATTATTAAAGAATTTTTGTCTTCTATTTCATGTTTTCATTAATTTTGTGCTGTTGTTATTGTGCAACCTTCACTATGTTTTGTCTTATCAGTGCTTATTGGAAGAATTTTCTTCCAGTAACATTACACCTCCAGCTAAGTTAATGTTAATGCTGTGTGTACTAGACTGCTGTTGTTAAGAAAATGATTAGCTTTGATGCCTATGGTTAGAAGTTTTAAAATCAACTTAGAACTGGCCCTATATTTGTAACATTTTTATACTCTTGAATTATATATAAATAAATTTATATGCATTTACATGAATGCTGTAATATTTTTATACTCTTTTATCTTCATTAGTAGGAGTTAACGTAATTATTCATTTACCCTTGCACACGCACTCATTGATGGTAGCTAATGGCTCCTAATTATTTATTGGTTTAACTCCTTAGTCCTATATCTGTATGAACTCTTTAATGTCCTCGGCTAAAATGAACAAATATATTTTTTTCAAAGGTGACAAATGGAGACTTTCCTGTCATTGAAAACTTGATGAAGAATATCGTAAAAGAGAAACAACCCTTTGAAAGATTAGAAATGAAAAAAGAGGATTTGTTGGAGATGTTTAAGGTAAATTGATAATATTTTCCTTTTTTAACAAAGATACATATTAAGATAAATTGAGCTATTAAAAAAAAAAAACTAGGTGATAAGAAATTTTTCCGTGGTGAATATTTCACTGGCAGCAACACACAGGAGAGAATGGTGGAATATAGAAATTGAAGTATTTAGCTTTTAGGACAGTTTCAAATTATTCGTGGTGAACTCAGGTAGGTGATGATGTGTTGTATTGGAGGAAAATGCATTTGTTTCAAATACTGAAACCTTTTACATTTTTGGGTTAACATTTTATTAATAATAATAATAATAAATATATTTGCAGGGTTCCCACTCAACCGTGAAAACCTTAAAGCCGTGAATTTCGTCTACCATGAAAAAACCTGGAAAAAGCCGTGAATTTCGTCATTAAACCTTTAAAAAAATCTCTCAAACATGATTTTAGAACTACGATTGACAGAGTAAAAGAAATATCGAAATGCCCATCATATTTCAACGTCAATCACGCGCAGAGACTGTCCACGAAATTACGTGCACACGTATATTCGAAGCGCAATTATTGGTTCGTGTGCCATGATGACACATTGACCTTAAGCCTGTACCAAAGACTGGAAACCGATCAGACACTTCTTAATTTTCCTGGCACCCGGGTACCTCCATTTTCCCGCTGACAACCTTTAGCGAGAGCTGAATTTTGCAAACGATATGTGACGTCAGGAGAGACAGCACGTTCATTGCTGTGTTTGCATTCACGGCGTCTGTAGCATTTGTTAAATTTTTAGTTAACGTGCGGATGATGATCGTTATGCAATCAATATTTCAGCCTAAAATGGTTTATCTAAAAACCGTGAATTTGACGACATCTAGACCGTGAAAACCTGGAAAAAACCGTGAATTTTATATTTTAGTTTGAGTTGGAACCATGATTTGGTAACAGTTGCAGTAATAATAGATCTCTCACTCCTCTCATCTTGATGAGAATCATGAGTTTAGTGCAGTACTCTCCCGACTATCCAGGCTAATGATGGGGAGAGGCAGCATGAATGATTGGAAAACACGGATAATCCAAAAATTCTCTTTAATATCTTGTGAAGTTCATAATTTACTTAAAACAAGCAATATATTTTTATTTATGCAGTTATTGTTATTTAAGAGTGCTTCCTGGACTCATTGAGAGCTTTCTTTGCCAGTCGGCGATCTTTTTAGCGGTGATAACATGGTTGCACTAGTATTATTATTGCTCCATATACGACCTGGTTTCGAAAACCATGCATCCGTGGCTGCGTGATGTCGGATACAGAAAAGTGGTTTGCACGAATGCTTCAAAACCTCTGCGCGGGTCAGAAACTACACTGACAGGCACTACGCCACACTGACGCATCTCGCACAAGTTGCCCGGGTTGCAACTGCTGCGAGACGGTGTAACAATTAATTTCAAGTTTTATTTGAGCTGAGTCGGAGAATGTTGATGTGACAATCGGTGGGAGAGGAACAATGAGGCAAGTGATGGTGGACGGAGATTGTTGTGAACGGCAAAGAGAGGGAGTGGGATTATAATAGTCATGACCTGCGGATGTGTTTTTGCTACCGAGTTTTAAATGATATAACGTGTTTTAGAGTGTAATAACAATATTTGTGGGCAATGGAAAGAAAATAAATTATAAAACGTTACAACGTGGATCCATGGTCACAAAGCGGGGTCGTGCACTGCGAGGCCTGGAAAACAGGAACACGGAGCTCCCGTGAATGCAGCTAGCATGTGGTCGCTTCAGTTTTATGAAGGGGATTCTCATGGAAATAATAAGTCTGGTGTATCCTTACGTTAAAATGCAGTAATTCATGTGATTTTGTGTCCGGTTTCATTTTTGTGTAAAGATTGCGGAAAATAGTATTGAGCGAAAGTGAAAACTATGCATGCATAATCCGCAACACGGACATACCGCAGCCGGATAATTGGGAGTCTGCTGTACTGCATGTATATTTTGCTTTGTTTCACCAAATAGGATATTGGTTACTACTTTCACATTGCCATTGATTTATTGTGACTGGTTTGTTCTACTCCAGTATAACCAGTTCAAAGTGAGGATCTTGAATGAGAAGGTGAAGACGCCAACTACCACAGTGTACAGGTGTGGACCTCTGATTGATCTTTGCCGAGGGCCTCATGTGAAGCATACAGGAAAAATTAAGTCTTTGAAAGTGACTAAGGTAGGTGATAAAGTGAATTATAGTGTATGGTAGTGTATGGTGTATGATAGTGTATATTATTTAAATTCTATCTGCCAACTGTTTCAAGTGAGACAGGAAGGATTGTAGAGCTTATTGTGGTATGCAGGGTGGTTGTGAAATTCCTATTAAGGTCGTTGGCAGAGCAAATGTATTATTTTCAAAAATATTTAAGTTTTTATAATATTGTGATTATTTTGGGCTTTCAATGGTGAATAAAATCTTGGCATCTTGTTTTCTCTCTAAACTACTTTTCTATTTCTCTGGATGAACCTTTCTAAGATCCCTTGCCAGAGCAAATAGTACAAAACTTCGTCATAATTCTTTCCTCAACATTCCAATGAACTCAAGTGCACAAAGACTCACAAACAGGGGCGCTGACTTGTAAAAAATATTGGGGGGGCCCATATCGGAGGTCTTGCTCAGGGAAGAGGTTAAATTCAAAGTGTGTCGCAGCACCGAAACACTATCATGATTCACACCACTTGTTTTCAGCTAACCTGCCTTCTACCGTATCAATTATTCGTTTAAACTCATTACTGAATGTTTTTTTAAAAGGTAACTATCGTCAAGCATGGGAAAAAAATTACTGATATATTTTTTGTGATTTCACAAAGCATAATATAACTTAATTATTTTCTTGAATTATTGAGGGGGCTCGGCCCCCCCAAACGAATCTTTGAGGGGGCTCGGGCCCCCTCAGGCCCCATGGAGTCGGCGCCACTGCTCACAAACGACATTCATGTTTCTTCTGGGAGATCAAAAACATAATATAAACAATGCTTGGAAAATTATCCACATGTACTGTGTGTGAAATTTAAATTTGGTGTCAATGACCATGTTAAAATGTTTTCAGTGTTGTTTGAACACCATGAATGCCTTATGGGAAATTTTGTGGCCTCTTTGCAATATTAAGATTTATTTTTGTGGTGAGTCTTTTCCAAATTATTTAAACAAGGCCACAAAAGTGATGTGGAATTACTTTATCCCAGAGCACTAAAAATATTTCTATCGGTAAATATCTTAGTACATATTTCTGCTGCAATCTTTACTTGTTTAATTTTCTCTTCATTTTGTTTGTTTTCGCAGCTATCATTTTGTGTATTTTTACTGCTATCATTTTGTTAGGCAGAAACTCATGGTGTCATTGCTTGTTTACTTCTTCCCCAGAACTCAGCTACATACTGGGAAGGAAAGGCTGAAGCTGAGTCATTACAGAGAGTATATGGCATATCATTTCCTGATAATAAAATGATGAAAGAATGGGAAAAATTTCAAGAGGAGGCAGCCAAGAGAGATCACCGTAAACTAGGAAGGGTAAGAATTTTAGCCCCTTTAACCCTGATTGCATAAGTTTATCTGAAGTCTGAAGTTTTTTTATTAATTAGTTCATAATATCTATGGTACTTAACTCAGGGTTCCCACCCAACCGTGAAAAACCTTAAAACTGTGAATAAGGCGTGAATATTGTCTACAGTGAAAAAACCTGGAAATAGCCGTGAATTTCATCATAAAACCTTAGAAATCTCTCAAACTTGATGGTAGAGCTACGATAGACAGATGAAAAGAAAAATCGATGTTTCGATCATGTTTCAAGGCCGAGTCATGTGCAGAAACTGTCCACGCATTTGTCTGCACTTGTGTATTCGAAGCGCAATTATTAATTGGTCCGTATGCCATGACAGCACATTGACCTTAAACCTGCGATTGGAAGACATTAACCCTGGCAAAAAATCAGGTTCTTCTTCACTTCCCTGCCACCCTGCTCTCTCCATTTTCCCACTCACACCCTCTAGCCAGACCTGAATTTTGCTAACAATAGGTGAAGTAATTAGAGATAGCACTTTCATTGCTGCGTTTGCATTCAAGGCATCTCTTGTGTTTGTTACATTTTTAGTTAATGTGCCACCGGTTCTTGTTTCATGATCAATATTTCTGCCTAAAATGCCTTATCTATAAACCGTGAATTTGATGACATTTTGACCGTGAAAACCTGGAAAAAACTGTGAATTTAATAATGTAGTTAGAGTGGGAACCCTGTAATTGCTCAATGAATTGTTTTTTTCTTATTCAGATTGGTAGTAGCTGAAAAATATCCAATTGGAAAAATAAGCTTGAAGCGTAATGCTATACAGTAAACTCTCAATTATACAAAGGAGGATATTATTAAATTTTTGATAATATATAGTGAAAGTGTGGTCCCGACGAAAAGCCCATGGTAAATACGTGGTACTATTCAAAGGTACGAAGCTTTGAAAATACGAAAACCAGGAGCAAATAGAATTCATTTGTACAAACAACGGCTAAAAATTTGTCAAAAAAATTAGTTATGCCAGCCTAAGTAGCTAAAAAAAATCTGTGTTTACAACTGTGGTCCATCAAAACCTCTGGGTTTTCAGTCCCGTGAACTTCATAATATCGAGAGTTTACTGTATACCCTATTGCATGAGTCCTGAGCCCTTCCCATGCTTAATGCTTGGAGAAAATCTTTTGTTAACGAACCTCTGCCATTAAGAAACATTCTTAGTAGTCCATGCGTGGAGCCCAGTCGGAAATTTGATCTCATTCTTTCAAGTTTTCTGCTTGGACTTTATTTTACATTGTATTTATCCAAAATTTTACTTCTTCACTCCACATTATTCTCAGAGTTCTTCTTTATCATTACCTAGAGCTTTGTTTTCATGCATCCACGGCCACAAGCTGTATGCTTATCATATGCAAAATGTCTGCATTGCCTACCATTCTTTCCCAATTTGCTGTCTTTCGGCGCATCATGGTTATTTAATCCTCTTGTGGTCGGTTTACAGTGTATTCTTAGCCATTTATTTATTCATTATTACACAAACTTATAATTTAGGGGTTAAGGGTTCATAAAGATAAAGTATGGAGTTAATTCTTCAATCATTTCACATGAGTGGACTTATTGTCTGTGAGCAATGCAACATGATCTGGGAAATAATGAATGCATAAAAACAAAACGTCAAGATATGTATATCGGAACCTTTCTCTACCTAGAAAGTGCATCTAATAGTAATGGAACTGGATGAATCTACAGAGTCAAATACAGTTGGGCACCCTGAATTCCCTAATTTGGGAATATCTTAATCTGACAATATTTCCTAGGCGTGCTGCATGGGAAACATAACTTTTACTGAATAAGACATTTGTCTTCACATACTGAAACTTTCCCTCTTTTAACAAAAATACTTCCTGTTGTATCTGTCTACAATAGGCCTCACAGTTACTTTTTTCACAACTTTTTGGCACATCAGAAACTGTTACATGAGATGGCGATGGGGTGCAAAGGTGACTTTAGATACCGTGGTAGGACTGGGCCCTGCCCCTTGGGCCACGGGCTTGATGGGCTGTGAAGCAGGTGGAAGACTGATAAAAGTAACACAAGACTTTTTAAATGTGTTCTATATTTTTTTACTGTCAAAAATTATTGTAGGATTTTAAGAAAGTACCATGCAACAAAGATCTCTTCTAAGTAAAGAAGAAACAGACATACATAGCATATGGCCTCACTACTCGGTGCTGTGATACGAGTCACTTAGTCGAGATGAGCAGCAGAAGAGGGAACCCTAGAAATAAGGAAAGTCTGTTTGCTTTGTTGTGGTCTATGAGAAGAAACCCTTTTCTACTGGCAAGAATCTTCCTTCATCTGTCACTTCCGATATATTGATGGATTTTCGCTCAGATGGAGTGCTTACATGGCAGCAAGCATTGATGGGATTTATATCATAGATAGCGGACAGCTCTTTGAAATATATTAAACACAGAGAATATGGATCCCTATAGACTTCGAACACATTAAAATTTTTAATTTACTTTATTTTTTGACTGGTAACATATCATGTTTGATATTCTGTGGTGTATTTATATGCACACATTATGTGCATTATTTTCACCCGGCCATTTTGCGATGCTATCTAATAGTCGAATATAACCGTTTATGAATTTACAAACAATTCTTTCTTATTAATCTTAAATTATTTGAAAATTAAACATTTTACTTAAATGTGTGCTCTTTTTGTTGCAATGTATTGAAATCCCTCATAATAAACATTTCAGACCCCCTAATTAAAGTGGTTAGCGCCACAACTCCTGAAATCCAGCAAAATCCCATCACCCAAGTCCCAACCGTGCCAGATTAGGAGTGCTCAACTGTAATATCTAGCAAAATCAGAAAAAATGCTCTACTCCATTATGTATGTGATTGTGTTAGTACAAATTGCATGTTTACGCCTTTTATCTTTGAATTTGTAGTGAACTTACTTTAAGTTTGACTATTTTTTAAATTAATTTTTTTGTAGTGGCTAGAAAAATTACTGTATTCTATAATTAGTAGGTAGCCCTGTTTCCGTATTCTTGAGTTTAAAAAACTATCTGAGAGACTTGAATTGAAAAGCAATGAAGTGACAGTAGAAATGTGTTCATTATTTCAGGAGCAGGAATTGTACTTTTTCCACGAGTTAAGTCCTGGTTCTTGCTTCTTTCAACCTAAAGGTGCTCATATTTACAATTCATTGGTACAATTCATTCGTAGTGAGTATAGAAAAAGAGGATTCCAGGAAGTAGTAACTCCAAACATTTACAATTCAAGGCTCTGGCAGACATCGGGCCATTGGGCTCATTATTCTGTGAGTATTGCTGTGAAAAAAGTTGTGCATTTTAAAATGTATCCCATAATTGTTTTGATTTTTTAATATGACTATTAAACTTCTCTTTTCAGGAAAATATGTTTTCCTTCGAATCAGAGAAAGAAACATTTGCTCTCAAACCGATGAATTGCCCTGGCCATTGGTATGTTAAGTTTCTTCATTTTTTTGATAATATTAAAATGTTTTTATTTGTGGTAGACCCCCGTGTAACAGTGTGTTCTCTCAAAATAGATTAACTCAGCCATCTGAAAGCTAGCTATTGTCTGGTAACTCAATTTTTCATAAATACCTCGTTTGTATCAGTTACTTGGACATGCATGCATCTCATACTTACTTCAAGTTATACATTAAGCATAACTTCTTATGATAAAATTTAAAATCAAGTTAATTAGTGCCTCTGTACTTGATGTTAATTCTTTATGTATGTATTTGTCTTGACAATGAATGGGGTGTAATAGATGAGATGCATGTGAACATTTTCTCTGAAATGCCGAATATTTATTAATAAATTCTGTTCCAATGCAAAATTGGTAGATTAGAGTCTTATTTTTTGTATTTCATTATAGCCTTGAATTTCATTTTACTAATGTGCATTTTTTTAGAAGTACTCTGCACCACCAAAAGGGTGAATTTTTGAAATATTTCTGAGGAATTTATCTCATACTTACTTCAAGTTATACATTAAGCATAACTACTTATGATGAAATTTAAAATAAAGTTAATTAGTGCTGTCGTAGCAGTAATTGTAATTTAAATTTAATTTTGAATCTTCTTTGTAGCCTTATTTTTGATCATCGGCCTCGTTCATGGCGTGAGCTACCTTTGCGTCTTGCTGATTTTGGAGTCCTTCATAGAAATGAGTTGTCGGGTGCTTTGACTGGACTAACTAGAGTTCGACGTTTCCAGCAAGATGATGCTCACATTTTTTGTGCCGTTGAACAGGTAAGCATTGAAATTAAATTTCTGGATGCATCTGCTGTATTAATATACTTAAGTTTCCTGTTAATCATCTCTCATGCTTCCTTTTTTGTCAGATAATGGATGAAATGCTGGGAGCATTAGACTTCTTAAAGCATGTGTACTCCGTATTTGGCTTTAACTTCGACCTCTGCCTTTCTACACGTCCAGAGAAGTTCCTTGGTGAAATTGAAAAGTGGAATTATGCAGAAAAGGTATTTAAAGCATTCCTTTTACTATGTTTATAAATTAACTTGGCAATTTTTCATTCTAAAATCCTGATTTTAATTTTTCCAGCAATTAGCTGAATCTCTGGATAAATTTGGAGCACCCTGGAAGGAAAACCCTGGCGATGGTGCATTTTATGGACCAAAGATTGACATTACCATCAAGGATGCATTGAAGAGGTCTCACCAATGTGCTACTATTCAGCTGGATTTCCAGTTACCTGAGAGATTTAATTTAACATATATTAGGTAATAAAATTGGTTCCTTGTTCTTCGTGCATAATATGAGATGATATACATATTTCCGAGGTAGAATTTCAATTAATGTTGGAAATTTTCTCTTTGGGAAAGTAATTGTGCTGAGAAAGCACTCATTAGTGACAACTGAAGCAGAATTATTATTTATCTCTAAACACTTGGAAATTCCAAGGTAGTTTTTTGTGTGTGCAGTCAAATCTCATCATGACAAATTTCATTAAGTAAAGAAAAATTTTATCCTATAGAGGTGTTTGATGTTTAGAGGAGCTCTAAGGCCATTTTAACATTGGATTAATGAATGACAAATTTTGTCGAAATCACTTAGCAGATGTTATCTCTTCAATTATATATTATAAGTATCATATAATTGAAAACAGCTTGTGTGCCAAAAGTTCATTTTTTTTGTACAGGAAAATATTTTTATTGAAGAGTTTTGCAATATGTATTTGAAAATACATGTAGCTGAAGTTTGATGTAGGGAGGTTTGATTGCCCTTAATTCTCCTGAATGAATAGTGAATCACTATACATGTTATATTTTATAAATAGCACATTCTCCAAGAAGGAAATTGTTATAAATTTCAATTTTTACAGTGAAACTGGAGAAAAGAAACGTCCTGTGATCATCCATAGAGCAATTCTTGGGTCTGTTGAAAGAATGATTGCCATATTGACTGAATCTACTGCTGGGAAGTGGCCATTCTGGATTTCTCCTAGGCAGTGTATTGTTATTCCAGTGGGTCCAATGTTTGATGATTACGCATTCAAGGTAATTTCATTGAGACATTATATGAGTTACTGAGTTATGGGAAAATATAGTTGGTTAAGCTCTATTGATGCTATAACTGCATGGCCACTTCTGCTTTGATATTTCTGATCTCTCTTATCGATGAGTAAATTTGGCAATGAAGTTCAATTTTTTATATTTTTTCCATTTGTTTTGCTCAGTTTTTCATTTTCATTCATAATAATTATATTTGATTCAGGTCAAGGAAGAAATATTCCAAGCAGGCTTTGCTTGTGATGTGGACGTTGATGCAGGTGATACAATGAACAAGAAAATACGAAATGCGCAGCTGGCCCAGTACAACTTCATAATGGGTAAGATGACTTTGTGGGTTGTATTTTTAATACAGTGCTCATTTTTCTTGTGTGCTCGTGTGCATAGTTATTATTCCTCAGATTATACCTTTATCTCTTGCTTTATGTCCTTGGATAAAACATGTTAACATCTTGGTTTGGAGTGATGTGTGGGCGAAAAAGCATGACAAAAATGAAATGTATCTGAAATTCCATTTGAGCAGCTACCTAGTTTGGGTGCTATTGGATGGATTGACAGTAGAAAATTTTCCAGAAATCCAGTGGTAATGAGAATGTTGATTTGCGAAGAATGGAATGTAGTTTAGATTTGGAGATGGTTTTATGTTTACCTCGGGGATTCTAGTAAACTAATGGGGTGCTCTCATAAAATTAAAATAGCTATTTTTTTTACATATTTTGCATACATTCTGCAAACCTGTCAATTCAGTATGAATCTTTCACGTGACTAATGATAAATGAACATGTTTTGCTATGAAAAAATAAATTGTAGTGAGAAAAAAGTACTGAGAGATACATAGATTTTTCTAAAACTGGGGCTAACAGTCCACTGGCACCACATAAACGTTTTGTTTACTGGACTCTGACGTCACGCTCAGCCAACATGGCAATCGGTCGTTTGAAGTGCAAGATTACTGTAGGAATTTCAAAGTGGAATTTTGCGAGTAATATGCATGTTAGAGAAGAACTGCTTTCAATATAATTTTTAGCAGGGAGGATACTTTTTTATTGCATAATCATCCGTTTTCAGTGGAATTCCCCATTATTCATATTGGATCCTAAAAGTCCCATAAAATCAAATTGTGACTTTGTGTGAGTTGTGAAAAACTTTCAATTACAGCATCCCTCGATCAGGAATTAGTTTTTGTTTAGCTGTTGTGTTATATGAAGCAAATTTGTGGTGGATATTCCAGCAGCGTGAATATAAGTGTGTTTATCTTTCCTATACATATTAATTGGGAAAATAGAAATTTATTGATGAAGTTCCATGGTATTGTCAACATCCTGTAGTATTTGCTGTTTTTGTTGGAAAATTCTCTTTGTGTTGATTTTATTGATATTAATAATGATTCAATATTTCATTGTGCTTAAATTTCAGTTGTTGGTGAAAGAGAAAAGACATCTGAGACGGTTAATGTTCGCACAAGAGACAATATTGTCCATGGTGAATACTCTGTGAAAGCTGTCATTGAAAAGTTCCGTAACTTAAGTGAAAACAGAATTCAAGCATCTGAAGAAAATTTTTAAATGCTGTATTTATGAATAAGGAAGAGGTGGAAAAGTGTAAGAAAGTGATTTATTAAATTTTAAACTTGGCAAACTGAAAATATTTGCCTGGTAAAATAATGGTGATGTTACAATGTATGGTTTGTTGCACTCTGAAGAGATTTTCCACTTCTGTCTCCGCGTTCATTTATATTTATTTTATGCTGTCTCATTTGCTCTTCTGATGTGGGATGACTCAAAAACTGGGGAGGGATTTTATAGATATTGTTCCCATCTGCCCATTTAATGCCAAGATAATGTAACCACGAAATTTGATCATCAGTTGAATGAATCAGCCAGCACTTAATTTGTTTATGACAATGGATTTCAACAACAGAATTGCATTATTATTTAATGGTATTTCATTTCAGATAAATGAGAGCAACTTTGTTTAACCCTCGAGCAGGCGCGTCTGATATTTTTACACAACCGGGCATGTGGCGTCCTTGGTCCACAATATGCACATGCATTTATGGTATATATGCATTTATATGATAAGACTCGATTTTTGTTAAAATTTATCTTTATTTGTAAAAATTAGTTCTTGCTTGTACATTTAGAGGCAATACAGATATAAAGGTACACAGGTGGTAGTGGTGGTCGGCCGGTACAGCCGGTTGCACGGCATAATTTATACACCACGCGTGTCAGGTTCCTCTTGGCATTCTAAAAAAAAATTTGCTACAACACTTCGTGCTTTAAAAACTAACGATATAGACAGTCAAAATGACATAGTAAGAATATGCGAGACCATTCAAGAAAAGCAAAAGAAGTGCGGCGTACTTCGTATGCCACGGGTGTCGGTTCCTCTTGACACTCTAAAAATAAGTTAGCTACAATACTTTGACACTCTAAAAATAAGTTAGCTACAATACTTTGAGCTTTGAAAAGCCACACTATAGGCAAACAAAGTTCAATGTAAAAATACACAAGGCCATTCTAGACCAGAACATACGTGCAATGTTGAAATCCTTGGTTTTCAAAGATTAGCGTACTTTATACGCCACCGCACCCACTTGAGGGTTAATACAATTTTTGTAATACCTTCACTCATGTCATAGTTCTACTGTCACCTGTAAGCAGGCATTGAACTAGGGTGGGGCAGGGGGGCAAGTGCCCCTGACAGCAGATTTTAGGGTGGCAAAATGTGATCAGTTTATTAAAAAAGTTATATAATTTTCCCAATTAAATTATTTAACAGTAGTTTTTAATTTATAAGTTATTAAACATTAATATTAAATATATATATTTTTTTTAGATCACGAGATGTGGGTCAATTGTAAATATTATTTATTTTTTCCAAACTTTGCCAACGTTTCGGACATCCAAGCAACCAAATTGTAAATAAATAAATAAATAAAAACAACATCAGACTTAAAGGTAAATTTTGAATATGTATTTCCATGTATTTTAATGTATAACAACTGTAAAATTGCCTTTATTTAACTAATTTTGTATCATAAATTATCATTTTTATAGCCCTGAGGATGGACAAATATAATGTCCGAAACGTTGGCAAAGTTTGGAAAAAATAAATAATATTTACAATTGACCCACATCTCGTGATCTAAAAAAAAAATATATATATATAATAAGGGGTCGTGAAGCATAAAGTTTGAATTAATATTAAAGACATTCTTAATAGGAAGCATACAGTGTAATTTCTACTACAGCATTTCTAAAATATAGCTCACGGATGTATTATATTTTAGTGGTGAGAGTGGGTCAGGGAGGGAACGAGGGGGAGATCAGGGGATGAGGGGTGGCAAACTGATCTTTGCCCCACCTGATAAAACTCCTAGTTCCGGCCCTGCCTGTATGTTTAAATTCAAAATTGTGTAGGTCCTCAATTTTTCTGTTATAACAATTTTGGCAGTGACTTATGCCCCACTGTTGTGATAGGTTTTCTCTCTTCCTCCTCTAAAATCAAAATGTCCTTCTAATTTAGGAAAAATAGCAAACATTGATCTGCCAGATTACAAATTTGAGTCATCCTACTTTTTTTTTTTTAATCTATTCCTTTTATAGAAGTGACAACATTCCATTACTATTGTAACTGTCTTAAGTTATTACACCTAACGTAATTCTAATTTTACTTATTGCTGTTCTCGGATCAAATGCTGTCATCTTCACTTGACTGTCAAGTTCTTGGATATAGTGCCAATGAATGTTAGGGGAAATATTCCTGTGGTATAATTCCGTCAATGGTGAAGCTAAGAAAATCGAAGCAAGTATGCTAGTCCAATGGCCCCTAGTAAAAATCTACGTACTCATAGAGGGCAAGTGTAAAAGTAACCAAAGGTTTGTGATGATATGCCCTCTTTTTCTATGTGTTTATCATTGATATTTTTGCATTAGTCTGGAATCAGCATTATTAAAAAATTTCCTTGGCTCAAGTGACCGTTACTGGGTCATTCATCAAGACTGATAAATATTTAAGAGTTAGTCTCTAGGCGGTGCTGAAGAATCTCGTGGACTTAAGTGTAAGCACATGACAGCTAATGGGTGTTTTCTCTAGTGATATTTGATCATTTGGGAGCTAATTTAATATCGTACTTGTTTTTACATGTTTTTAGTAAATGGCAGGCAGTAATGATATGATTGGTGATAACAAAATCCCTAAGAGTAGGGTGGAACATGGGCGAAGTATAGTCTAATGTTGGAGGGGCCAGCAATCCTGCTGGGGTTTAGGGACTAAAGCCTGAATCACACTATCATTTTTTTTTGTCGCGAAAGTGATTACTATCGCGATCACTGCGCAAAATGATTGTTGGCAGCAATTGTTTTTCGCGATCTCGATGAAGATTCCCATCGCTATTTTTCATCACTCGTCCGATCGCTTTTTCCATCGCTAAAACCGTCACTAAAACCCCATATCAGCCAATCGGAACGCATTCCCCTATGGAGCGATTGCAGCGCAACGTTTGACAACTGTGGGAACGACATAAATAAACAAACACGCTATATACTTTCATGATGTGGGTCCTATGACAGCGAGCTGTGATATTGGAAATGATGCGAAAAGCGACGGCGGGAGTGACCGTGTGATTCAGAAAAATGATCACTAGAGCGATCGCTTTTCGCGACGGGAAAAGTGATCTCGATAGTGATCACTTTCGCGACGAAAAAAAAATGATCGTGTGATTCAGGCTTAAGGAACACCCCCCAGGGAAATAGGGGGTATTCCATGGCCTCTTTTAGTGTTCCTGGAAAATTTGTTTACATTAGCCTCTGAAAACAGCATTTTACGTACTATCTGAGACTAAAATTCAATTAAACTTTTGATGTTTTTGATTTCGTGTAACTCAAATGTACACGTTTAATACTTGTTCTAGGACAAATTACCTTTTAATTTGGCTTGGCCCCCCAAAGCTCTGTCCATAAGGCGGAGAAAGGACATCTTGTTATCTTGTTCAGCAGATTTGGATGACGTCCTTTCATCGATGTATGATATAGTATTTTTTAAAATCTAAATCACCTGGTTTTGGAAAGGTGCAATGCTTGTTGGGGAATGAGTAGTGCTATAATTTCCAAACTTTTTTTTGCTTGGTAAATGCTCCCCTACTCGCCACTATGTACTGGTGGTAGATGAGCATGTAAGAATCATATGCCTCCCTTTGGAGGGAATACCTGAGAATTCAGAGAATTGCCTGAAAAATAAAGGGAAAACCACCATCCAAATCAATATTTTAGGAAATAAATTCTCAGCAATACCTGATAAAAATCGAATTCTTGCTATTTGTGACTAAATTCAGTTAAAATCACAGCTGAAATTCCTGGATAGCCCTGATGTGGATCCAGACCATGGGCTTTAGCGGTTCACCAGGCCTTGTTCCTTAGTTCTCACACCCTCTGAAAATTCTCCATTGCTTAAAACTCTAGGGGAAGACATTTCACCTAAATGCCTTTGCAATAGATGTAAAAGCTTGTTCTTTCCAAGAATTTTCTTAACCTGCTTCCAGATTTCTATTTAACAGGCTTAGAACTTCTTTGCAAGCGTAGATTTCTTCCTAGTATGGAAGTTACAGAATATATTTCTTGGTGGGGGTAGGGTGAGACGACATGGTCTTGATCACCTTAAGTCCTCCTCTTTATCCCCCACTGAGACGGCTGGTATGAAAATGCATTTCTCCCTCTGCATCCATCTCGGAGTGTCCATCTCCCCAGTTCTGATGTTGCACACCCCCTTCTGTTATACAGGGTGTGTCAGGAGGAATCTGCAATACTTCAGGAGGTGGTTAGGGAGACAAATTTCAAGCATTTTTCTCCTATAAGCATGAGGTTGCAACTCCTTGGTTACTGAGCTATGGCAATGGCAAAATTTTTCGATGCGCTTTGCAGTTACCCTGAAAACTTTTTCTTGGGTATACAACCTTTTCGACATTTTATATAATACCCCGGATTTTTAATGTTATTAAATAATTAAGGTTGGGCGAAAATGTGTGATTATAGTTTTCTGAAACTATGAATCTTTAAGCTTAATTAAACGAGAGGTCTGAGCGAGTATCAAAAATATGATCGTGCAATCTCTCCCATTTTGAGATTTTTTGTTTCAGAAAATTATAATCGCACAATTAATTATGTTGTGTCCTTAAAAATCCAGAGTATGAAATAAACTGCTGAAAAGGCTGGGTGCCCTAGAAAAACCTTTAACGTGGTAACTACGAAATTGATCCAGAAAAATTTTCACGTTGCCATAGCTCAGTATCTTGAGTTGCGATCCCATTTTTATGGACAAAAAATGCATGAAATAGTTTGGTTTCCTATTATTTTTTTATTGCCTAAATCAAAAGATTATTACTCCTGGAGTATGTATTTCACGC